>NC_092354.1:46344994-46540805 GCF_963676685.1 Mytilus edulis
TTTTTTTTTTCAGAAGTGACGCAAGAACAATATTAAATTTCAATTTTTCATGAAACATGATTGATTGATCATGATCATGATTGATTGATTACTTGACTGATTGATTGATCATGATCATGATTGATTGATTACTTGATTGATTGATTGATTAGTTGGTTGGTTGGTTGGTTGGTTAAACACATTGGATAGGGTCAATTGAAACAGCGAAAAAGAAACAAAGAAGATCTTGGACCGTATATTAAACACATGAGACGGATACATGATTGATTGATCATGATCATGATTGATTGATTACTTGATTAGCTGGTTGGTTGGTTGGTTGGTTGGTTGGTTGGTTGGTTGGTTAAACACGTTGGATAGGGTCAATTGCAACAGCGAAAAAGAAACAAAGATCTTGGACCCTATATTAAACACATGAGACGGAAACATGATTGATTGATCATGATTGATTGATTGATTGATTGATTGATTGATTGATTGATTGATTGATTGATTGATTGATTGATTGGTTGGTTGGTTGGTTGGTTGGTTGGTTGGTTGGTTGGTTGGTTGGTTAAACACGTTGGAAAGGGTCAATTGAAACAGCAAAAAAGAAACAAAGGAGATCTTGAACCCTATATTAAACACATGAGACGGAAACATGATTGATTGATTGATTGATTAATCATGATCATGATTGGTTGATTGATCATGATCATGATTTGTTGATTGATCATTATTGATTGATCATGATTGGTTGGTTGGTTGGTTGGTTGGTTGGCAAACACACATAAAATTCTTCAAGTCGTGCCCCAAATCACATATGTACATGACCTTGACCTTTGACCTTGTGACCTTTGTCAAGGTCATTGCTTCACAATGTCATTGCAAAAGACCCTATGGGTCAAGGACCTTTTGTTTAAGAGTTTTGCCTAATAATGGCTTTTTATAAACCATCAATGGGGGTTATGTCCCTTACATAATGGTAAAACCAATATAGTCATAACGTAACAAAGTTGCCCCTTGAAGTACTTAGCATTTTTCACTGCTTGAATTTTCTGTATCTATATCCATGCAAGAGTTATAGGGAAATCAATGACATATGAAAATCTAAAATATGACCTTGACCTTTGACCTTGACCTAATTTTCTAAGTTAGGACCCAGGGGACTCAAATAAAAACATTCCAGGGTTATACGGTTAACGGTTTATGAGTTCAAAAAACATACCGACAAATTTATTCCGTAACGGTAGATAACTCCTATAAAATTTCATCGAATCGCTTCGATCCAAATTAGCCAAAAATTCCTGAGGATGTAACGAACAATTTGTAAAAAGAATTTTGTCGCTTTCTTATTTTGTTAGGAAGGAGATGCACACACATGACAAACAGTGAATAGGGAGATAACTCTTACAAAGAAAATGGTTCGGCTTAGCAGGGTGAAATTTAAAAGCGCATAACCTATACGATACAATATGAAAAAAATCTAAGCGACATATTGCGAAACAAACATTTATCGCAAGAACAAAATTTGGCGGAAGAAAAAAAAAAAAAAAAATATAAATCAATTGCTTTAAAAAAGCAATTGTAGGGGGTCTTTCCCCCTTTAAAATTAATTGAATTGGGGGGGGGGGGGTGTTTGTTTGTTTGTTTGTTTCTGTATGGGGTCTATATTATTGTTACCGGAGAAGTTTGATGTTTAGTTTGGAAAGTTTTTCTTTTATTTTAGGTACAGCGCGCGCGCCACATCACGTGACACGGGTTTATAATAACGAAAAGATAGTCTTTTTATTCCTTTTTAGGTGGGGACTTTGAACAGGCAACATGTATAGAGACGGAATGCACACAATGTAATTTCTTTTGTCATTGTAGGAAATTGACATTTTGATGGCAGTTCACAAACAGTGCATGATTTGGATTTATTTGATCCGGTGTAACTTTAAAACACATTTATTGATTATTTTCTGATAATGTACATTTTTCAGCACCTGTTTGTAACACAGATTAGTATTTCAATCTCGGAGCGGACATTTTATTGTAGGCTTTTACTGAAATTTACGGACCTAGCAAGCAATTTTTACGGCATTGCAATTTTTTTTCTCTAGGAAAAGCTTTGAGAGATATCTGCACCAAATTTTTTTACAAACTTTTAGTACATGTATGCCCTGCTGACTGCAAATTTTGAGGTCGATTGTATTTGTAGTTTCAGAGTAAATGTGGATTTTTTTTTCAGAAGTGACGCAAGAACAATATTAAATTTCAATTTTTCATGAAACATGATTGATTGATCATGAAAAATGATTGATTGATCATGATCATGATTGATTGATCATGATCATGATCATGATTGATTGATTGATTTATTGATTAGTTGGTTGGTTGGTAAAACACGTTGGATAGGGCCAATTCAAACAGCGAAAAAGAAACAAAAAAGATCTTGGACCCTATATTAAACACACGAGACGGAAACATGATTGATTGATTGGTTGGTTGGTTGGTTGGTTGGTTGGTTGGTTAAACACGTTGGATAGGGCCAATTGAAACAGCGAAAAAGAAACAAAAAAGATCTTGGACCCTATATTAAACACACGAGACGAGACGGAAACTTGATTGATTGATCATGATTGATTGATTGATTGATTGATTGATTGATTGATTGATTGATTGATTGATTGGTTGGTTGGTTGGTTGGTTGGTTGGTTGGTTGGTTGGTTAAACACGTTGGATAGGGCCAATTGAAACAGCGAAAAAGAAACAAAGAAGATCTTGGACCCTATATTAAACACACGAGACGAGACGGAAACATGATTGATTGATCATGATTGATTGATTGATTGATTGATTGATTGATTGATTGGTTGGTTGGTTGGTTGGTTGGTTGGTTAAACACGTTGGATAGGGCCAATTGAAACAGCGAAAAAGAAACAAAGGAGATCTTGAACCCTATATTAAACACATGAGACGGAAACATGATTGATTGATTGATTAATCATGATCATGATTGGTTGATCATGATCATGATTTGTTGATTGATCATTATTGATTGATCATGATTGGTTGGTTGGTTGGTTGGTTGGTTGGTTGGTTGGCAAACACACATAAAATTCTTCAAGTCGTGCCCCAAATCACATATGTACATGACCTTGACCTTTGACCTTGTGACCTTTGTCAAGGTCATTGCTTCACAATGTCATTGCAAAAGACCCTATGGGTCAAGGACCTTTTGTTTAAGAGTTTTGCCTAATAATGGCTTTTTATAAACCATCAATGGGGGTTATGTCCCTTACATAATGGTAAAACCAATACAGTCATAATGTAACAAAGTTGCCCCTTGAAGTACTGAACATTTTTCACTGCTTAAATTTTCTGTATCTATAACCATTCAAGAATTATAGGGAAATCAAAGACATATGAAAATCTAAAATATGACCTTGACCTTTGACCTTGACCTAATTTTCTAAGTTAGGACCCAGGGGACTCAAATAAAAACATTCCAGGGTTATACGGTTAACGGTTTATGAGTTAAAAAAACATACCGACAAATTTATTCCGTAAAGGTACATAACTCCTATAAAATTTCATCGAATCGCTTCGATCCAAATTAGCCAAAAATTCCTGAGGATGTAACGAACAATTTGTAAAAAGAATTTTGTCGCTTTCTTATTTTGTTACGAAGGAGATGCACACACATGACAAACAGTGAATAGGGAGATAACTCTTACAAAGAAAATGGTTCGGCTTAGCAGGGTGAAATTTAAAAGCGCATAAACTATACGATACAAAATGAAAAAAATCTAAGCGACATATTGCGAAACAAACATTTATCGCAAGAACAAAATTTGGCGGAAAAAAAAAAAAATAATAATAATAATAATCAGAACAAATACAATAGGCTTTCCACAGAAAAGTGGAAAGACCTAATTAAAAGGAAATTGGACAAACAAGTAATTGAAAAAATGGTTAATTATGGTACAAAATAAAACGAACAAACCAAAACAGCTTGACAATATCAAAACGAATGTCAGAAAATAGAATTTCCGACGGAGAGTACTGTAAAACAGATGTTCAATAATACTTATTGTTTTTTTATCAGTATTGAACTTTTTTACCAGTACATGACAGCTTTTGTCGGACATCATCGAGGCTATTCTATTTGAGTCAAACTGTTCTTGAGAGGTGTTTATTTTTTTTTTTTTTTTTTTTTTTTTGTAATGATACTGCTGTTTCTGTGGCTCATATATTTTTCTAGTGTTACTTAAATTTGTTACATCCAGTTTCTGTTTAAATCATGACTCCGGTATTACAGAACAAACAACCAAAGCTGTGACAGTGCAAAATACCCTAGCGACCAGTGCCTCTGCAACATCTATCACTATAAGAGATACCACTACGGCAGATTTTAACGGCATGTTAAACGACGAAACATCTCCAGCAACTGTAACGCAGAGTATGCCTGACACTGTGAGGAGGGAAATATATAGTTCAACATCTGAAAATGTTAATTCTGTTATTTCAACTGTGATGACTGAGACCTCAACACCAGCAGAAACAGGTAAAGAACCTTTTGCAAAAGTAGATTCGATATATAACTTACAAAACAAATGTAATTGAACAAAATATCAGTACTTCATTGAAAAAACTTCAAGCAAAGGAACAACACCATCACTTTTCTTAAAATATTAAAACACGTATAAATTGTGACATTACTTTCCATTCGCCACAGTATCTAAACAATCTTAATATAAAAAAGCAATAGAATAAAAAAAAAGTAAAACAAACTATTTTTTGTAAATAAAGATTCCATAACTGAAACAAGAGTATTACGATATTTCTCCACTCGAGACATTTAAATTCTAGTATTTAAAGAGCGAGGCTTGCCGAGCTTTTAAGATAATTATTAAAGTTTAACTGTTGAGAGTGGCGATTTATCGTAATACACGAGTTACAGTGGTGGGATCTGTTTCTTTTGTGATTTGTATTCCTCCTTTTCAGGAATTTCAGGAAAGTTGTGTACTTTTGATGTCACGTCATCAGGCATGGTCGCCTTTTTTCATGACGTCACAATAAGAAAATTCAGACGAAAACATGAAAAATTAACGTCACAATTAAATGTCAACCAGTTATTTGCCGAGAACAGATTTTTCACTAGTGAGGAGAAACATTTTTCTCACACCGTTCAGAAAATGTGAAAATAGCACAAAAATTATAGAATTATAATTAAACAATTAAATTATTATTAGTACTGAACAAAAGTTTGGAGTGAGACAAAGGTCTTTTCAACGCTTATTGTTGTCTTGAAGATTATTATACAAATATTGATTCTTTTTAATCAATAAATTTAGAATAAAACAAGACATTATTGGTATATGTATAACACACGGAGTCATTGTCTGATAAATCCTCAGCTTTCACATCAACAGCATCCGTTTTGTCTAATCTTGGATATCCGGCATTTATAGGAAGTAGGATCATAAACCATGAACTAATAAGTAATGCCACCTGATGGACCATTTACAAGTTGTTTGTTCAACTGCCACAGGGTGTTAATTTCTTTCCTTTTTTGTATGTTTAAAGGTCAACCTTGATTCTACGTTTACATATGAAGTTGAACTATTTTTCGCCTATATCTCTAACCTAATTATCCGTTCAGTGTTCCGCAATGTTTTTGGAATTACTAATAGTATATCTGAAATTAAAGACTTATCTTTTAATGAAATCACAAATTGTGACAAATTTATCGACGTTATTCAATTTCACTTGCATTTATATATGAAGTACACGGATGTAGGCTGACCGGATGTAGATTTAATAAGCTAAATAAATGAACCGATTTCATTATATGTTATAAATATGAGAATTTCGTTAAAGAAACATTAACAAAACTGAATATCTTCATTGTTTAAAATAAAATAACAAAACCTACCTAGAATATTACAGCGCAAAAATAAAATTGTGCACAAACATATCCGGTTATTCATGTTATTATTCCCGACCATTCGAAAATTATTAAAAACGTTTCTAATCTAATATCTAAACACAATCAAATGTTAGTTATTGAATTGTTTTTTTTAAATCACTTCTCCATGGTGATTTTTTTCAGCCTCCAATTTCAAAGCTTTTTCACAGCTTTTCTTTTAATAAATGACATGTCTTCAACTCGGACAAATAGCTTTAGATTTACTGCAAGATTAAGACAAAACCTACTTTTAAAAATCTAAACATTTAGTAATAGTGATAACTATGATATTGGTAATAATAATAATCAAACTAACTCGTGTGGTTAAATAGTTTTGTAAATTTTAGCTGACAATTATCGAAACTATTCTATTTTAATCAAATTATTTCCTGATGGGCGGTATTTTGTGTGTGTTTTTTGTCATGGTACTGCTGTTGCACTGGCTCATATTTTTTTCTAGTGTCTCTTAAGTTTGTCATATCTGTCAACTTTTTAAAATATATATTCTTTATTACAGAACAAACAACCGAAGCTTTGACAACAGAAGCGTTGACAGTGCAAAATACTAAAGCGACTAATGCATCTGTAACTTCTGTATATACAGGAGATACAACGACGGCAGATTTTAACAGCATGTCAACCAGCGAAACATCGCCATCAATTATAACGCAGAGTACGCCTTATACTGTGAAGGAAATATTCAGTTTAACTTCAGCAAATAGGAATATTGCAATTTCAACTGAGACCTCAACACCAGTAAGAACAGGTATTGAACAGGTTGCAAACATATATAGATTAAGTGTGCAACTTTTAGAAACATAAGATAAAAGATTTTTCATTGCTTCGAATTCATTCATAAATAAGATGTCTTCAACTCTGATAAAGGGCTTTGACATAAGAGCAAGATCAAGACAGACCGTTCTGAAATCTAAACATTTATTAATATTTATAATTATAATAATTATGATGATCGTGTTGTTTAGTCATTGTCGTATTCTGAGGCGTGTGTTGCACAAACGATAAGTTTCTTTAATCGCGTACAAAAAGTAACGACAAATCAAGCTTCTCAATGATTAAAATACTAGTGTTTGACAAACTGATATATATATATACCAGATTGAATTATTCCTTTGAATCGTTCGAGTAAAATTGAGTGTTTGCAAATTTTTATAAAATTATTGAGACTATTCTATTTCAAATCTTATGAAACTTCAAATTAAAATTTATAACTAAATAGGATGTTTTTGTTATAAAACTTATGTAAATAAACTATTTCTTAAGAAAATTCTATCATTTGTCCAAATTTTGAAGAAATTTAATTTCTTCTTATTGTTTTCTTCCAGCTAACAATTCGCCGACATGTTTTGCGAATGCAGTGTGACCTTTCTAGTAAAAATGCGATGATTGCAATACGCTAGTGTAAATGGAAAACCAAACGTAAGCATCGCTCCGTCATCAAATTAAACTATATCTTATTGTAACTGATATACACGTGCTTACCTGAATATCCTTGCTTCTTTGTTGATTGTTTACAAAAGGGTGAAAATCGTTAAACCTCGACTTCAAAACACGACCATTAAGTAGATGCCATATTTTCACAACAATAATGACCAATTGGAATATTTTTTTACAATTATAAGAAGTTTATGCGACAAAAATGATAAAATTGTGCACAAAAGACATTTTCTATGATGTATGTATGCATTTTAGTACGGCGGCTTTGTGAAAAATTGTGCACATCCTGCTACAAGCATGAAATTTGGCATAGACCTTCCTCAACTATTACTCTTTTATTTCAGATAGGGAGGCATTTGAAAAAAATGTCTCACTTCCGGTAAAATCAAAAATGGCGGACGTCATACTTAAATCAGCCCAATATCGAAGGCTATTGTGTAAAAATGTGTTATTATCATGCTACTATCATAATATTTGGTACAAACCTTTGTTTTTAACTACTTTTGGATAAATGAAATAGATTAGATGTCTTCAGAAACCCTACTTCCGGTTAAAATCCAACATGGCGGACATTGTATTTAAATAAGCTTATTTCTTAGGGAGGGTAATTGAAATGTATTTTAACGTATTGCTACTATCATTACATTGTGCAGGAACCTTTCTTTGATGCTTCTAATGGATAAAATGTATAAGACATATGTCTTAAAAACCCTTACTTCCGGTAATATCCAAAATGGCGGACATAGAATTATCAATTAATTATTCAAATTTTCAACTTTTTTTAAAATGTAAAGAAAATGATTATGCTGGTCATTAATCTTTTGGCTGTAAGTTATCCCAAAAACTACTTATTCTATCATGTTGTAAATGTTTAAATATAAAGTTGACACTTCCGGTAAAAAAATGACGTAAATTTCAAAGATGAGTCCTCAATCCATTTCTTCGATGTAGAGTTTTGGATAGATTTGTTAAAACAAAATAAAATCACTATAGTACTAAAACATATTTAAAATTACTACAATTTTCGTCCAAAAATAACGATCACCACGACATGCACACATCGTAGTGCACGGGAGACCCGATTTTCCACATTAAAAATGACCGCGGCATCCTTTCTTACATCACAATGTACAAGCTTCTGACAAAATGATGAGGCCTCAGAAAGAGTTTTTTTTTTTTAAAGGGACCCTCTTTGTCCCTTCGCAATCCATTAGTGCCTGGACTGGGTAGCATAAGAGCCAATCCCAAGCTCGTATCACTAAACACCTGCATTAGTATATTGCACGCTTTACATGCTTGAAAAGACTAGACCAAGTTGTGGAAATAGCCTCACTTATAATTAGCCTTCCCTTTTGTGCAAAAAAATATTTTCTTGCTTCGTTAATCATGTTAGCTCCATCTGATAAGTTTGTGCGATCTGACAGTAAAACCCCGGTAATTTTGGCTGATCAATCATCATTCTTTATGTTAAAGTCACATCTTCAAATACCATCAATGTCTCCCACGTAGTCTTTTTTTCCTTTTCAAGCAAAGAGAGAACCGTATCACAACCGGTAAAGGTATGGGTCAGAAATAAGTGTGTGTGATCACTCATTGCCTAGTGCATTTGAAAGGCCATTAATAGATATTAATACAAAGATTTTTGCCTTCCCAAACACAATCCATAGTTCGTCTGCCCCTATCTCACGGAATAGCGAAATAGTATTGACAGCATCATCAGTGACTGTTAATCACGACTCGTTTAAGTTCGTGTTTCACTGCATCAGACATATGCATCATGATTTTAGTGTCTGTTTCTTTATGTGAACATGGTGCTACACTTGAAATACATCAAGTGGTGGATAAGATAGAACATCCTGAGCATTTGTTGCTACAAATACCATACTCATCAAAGATTTCATCCACTCTTGTTACAGTTTTAAGGTATTTTATTAAGGTAAGGACATACTACTCAATCATCATACTCGTTAGGAAACACCTTGAAACTGTAACAACAGTGGATGTAGTGTCGGATGCGAACATAGACAATACTGGTACTTTGAAAGCTGCTAAAAGAAGCAAGAGCAACATTTAGGGGAAAGGGAATACACAGACGAATCCAGGGTTAAAAACATCCTCAAAATTGGCAAAGTTTTCTGAGAGATGATGACAATAAGAAAGAACTTTTAAGTTTTCATTCACAGAAGCTTGCTCAATACAATTTTAAGTACAAGGTAATTGTAGCAACAAATGTTCAGGATGTTCAATATTATCCACCACCTGATGATGTTTCAAGTTTAGCACCATGTTTACACGAAGAGACTGACACTAGAATCAAGATCGATGTGTCTGATGCAGTGAAACACAGACTTAACTGAGTCATGACTCGAACAGTCGATACTGATGTCATTGCTGTTTCGTTATTCCGTGACATAGGGGCAGACAAACTTTGGTTTGCATTTGGAAGGGGAAAAAGTTTAAGATATATATCTATCCATGACCTTTCAAATGCACTAGGCATAAAAAGATAACACGTTTGCTGGTGACATTAATGGGGTTTGAAGATGTGACTTCAGCATTTAGAATAATGATTGACCAGCCAACACCACTATATGGATTTGATAATTTAATGTCATTGAAAACGATACGTGGTTTTGTTGTAAGATCGAAAAAAAACTGATCAGATTGGGTTAACAAAGCAAGAAAATATGTGTTTTTGCAATTTATGGATGTGAGGACCAATACCACAGTCTTTGTAAATGTAGGAAATCAGCTCTCCAAATGTGAACTGCGGCCTAACGAGTATGCTGATTGGGTATTATGTCCTTACCTTAATAAAATACCTTGAAACTGTAATACGAGTGGATGAATTCTTGGATGCGTATGGTAGTTATAGCAACAAATGGTCAGGACATTCTATTTTATCCACCACGTGATGTATTTCGAGTTTAGCACCAAGTTCACATTTAGAGGCAGACACTATAATCATGGTGCATGTATCTGATGCAGTGAAACACGAACTTAAACGAGTCACGATTCGAACAGTCGTTAATGATGATGCTGTCACTACTGTTTCGCTATTCCGTGACATAGGGGTAGACGAACTATAGATTGTGTTTGGGAGGGCAAAAGACTTTGGATTAATATCTATCAATGGCCTTTCAAATGCACTAAGCAATGAGTGATCTGACACACTTAGTGTTATCCATGCCTTTACCTGTTGTGATATGGTTCTCTCTTTGCTTGAAAGGAAAAAAAACTATGTGGGAGACATTGGTTGCATTTATAGATGTGACATAAAGAATGATGATTGATCAGACTAAATCACCGGGGTTTTACTGTAAGATCGCACAAACTTAACAGATGGGTATAACATGGTTAACGAGGCAAGAAAATAACTATTTGCGCAAAAGGGAAGGCTTTTTGAGGCTATTCCCTCAACTTGGTCTAGATTTTCCAGCATGTTAATCATGCAATATACTTAGGTAGGTGTTTAGGGAGACGAGCTTGGGATTGGCTCTTATGCTACCCACTCCAGGCGGGGACAAACATTATGATGATCGTGTTGTTAAGTCATTGTCGTATTCTGAGGCGTGTGTTGCACAAACGATAAGTTTCTTTAATCGCGTACAAAAAGTAACGACAAATCAAGCTTCTCAATGATTAAAATACTAGTGTTTGACAAACTGATATATATACCAAATTGAATTATTCCTTTGAATCGTTCGAGTCAAATTGAGTGTTTGCAAAATTTTTTTAAATTATTGAGACCATTTTATTTCAAATCTTATGAAACTTCAAATTAAAATTTATAACTTAATAGCTTGTTTTTGTTTTAAAACTTTTGTAAATATACTATTTCTCAAGAAAATTCTATCATTTGTCCAAATTTTGAAGAAATTTAATTTCTTCTAATTGTTTTCTTCCAGCTAACAATTCGCCGACATGTTTTGCGAATGCAGTGTGACCTTTCTAGTAAAAATGCGATGATTTCAATACGCTAGTGTAAATGGAAAACCAAACGTAAGCATCGCTCCGTCATCAAAATAAACTATATTTCATTGTAACTGATATACACGTGCTTACCTGAATATCCTTGCTTCTTTGTTGATTGTTTACAAAAGGATGAAAATCGTTAAACCTCGACTTCAAAACACGACCATTAAGTAGATGCCATATTTTCACAACAACAATGACCAATTGAAATATTTTTTTACAATTATACGAAGTTTATGCGACAAAAATGATACAATTGTGCACAAAAGACATTTTCTATGATATATGTATGCATAAGGTCAAGAATTGGATAAACGTTATTTTTCACCGGTCACTTGTTTCATCTGAATTTAAGTCAAAGTGTTCCATTAGGGTAATTTTTTTTATTTAACTGCTGTTTCCATGGCACACACTTTTTCATAGTGTTCCTTAAATTTATTATATCCGACCTCTATAGGAGATACAACGACGGCAGATAATAACGGCATGTTAAACGATGACACATCTCCAGCAACTGTAACACAGAGTACGCCTGACACTGTGAGCGAAATATCCAGTTCAACTTCTGCAAATGACAAATCAGCAATTACACCTGTGATGACTGAATCCTTTACACCAGCCAGAACAGGTATTGTACATATTACAAACATAGATTCGTTGTGTATTTATTTAAAACAAAAATCAAAGTTTTTTCATAGCTTTTCTTATCATAAATAACATGACTTCAACTCTGACAAAGAGCTTTAACCTAACTGTAAAATCAAGACAGACCCAACTGCAATCTTAATATTTAGTAATATTGATTAGTATTTAATTATGATGATCGTGTTGTTAAGTCATTGTCGTATTCTGAGGCGTGTGTTGCACACAAGATAAGTTTCTTTAATCGCGTACAAAAAGTAACGACAAATCAAGCTTCTCAATGAAGAAAATATCCGTTTTGTCAAATTGTTATGTGTACCAAATTAAATTATTCTTTTGAAGTGTGTGAGTCAACTTGATTATTTGCAAATTTTTATCAAAATTATCGATGCTATTCTATTTCAAGTCTCATGAAACTTTTAATTAAAAAGAAATGCATGATTTTTATAACTAAATGGTTAGTTTTTATTATAAAACTTATGTAAATATATACTTTTTTCTCAGGAAAATTCTATCATTTGTCCAAATTTAAAAGAATTTCAATCTTTTTTAATTGCTTGCTTCCAGCAAACAATACGCCGACATGTTTTCCGTATGCAGCGTAACCTTTCTCGTAAAAATCTGGTGATCGGAATACGCAAGTGTGAATGGAAAACCAAACATAAGCATCGATCCGTCGTCAAAATAAACTATATGTTATTGTAACTGTTATACACGTACTTACCTGAATAGCCATGATGCTTTGTTGATTGTTTACAAAAGGGTAACAATCGTTAAACTTCGGCTTCAAAACACGACCATTAAGTAGCTGCCATATTTTCATAGCAACAGTGACCAATTGAAATATGTTTTGACAATTATACGAAGTTTATGCGAAAAAAATGATAAAATCGTGCACAAAAGACACTTTCTATAATGTATGTATGCATAAGGTCAAGAATTGGATAAACGTTATTTGTCACCGGTCACTCGTTTCATCTGAATTTATGTCAACGTGTTCCATTAGGGTGGGGTTTTTTTTTTTGCTATGGAACTGCTGTTACCATGGCTCATACTTTTGTCTAGTGACCCTTATATTTATTGTATCCGGCTTCTTTTTAAAACATATGTTCTTTATTAAAGAACAAACAACAGAAGCTGTGACAGTGCACAATACTAAAGCGACTAGTGCAACTTCTATCTCTATAGAAGATACAACGTCGGTAGATGTTAATGGCATGTTAAACGATGACACATCTCCAGCAACTGTAACACAGAGTACGCCTGACACTGTGAGCGAAATATCCAGTTCAACTTCTGCAAATGATAAATCAGCAATTTCACCTGTGATGACTGAGACCTCAACACCAGCCAGAACAGGTATTGTACATATTACAAACATAGATTCGATGTGTATGTTTTTAAAACAAAAATCAAAGTTTTTTCATAGCTTTTCTTATCATAAATAACATGAATTCAACTCTGACAAAGAGCTTTGACCTAACTGTAAAATCAAGACAGACCCTACCGCAATCTTAATATTTAGTAATATTGATTAGTATTTAATTATGATGATCGTGTTTTTAAGTCGTTGTCGTATTCTGAGGCGTGTGTTGCACAAACGATAAGTTTGTTTAATCGCGTACAAAAAGTAACGACAAATCAAGCTTCGCAATGAAGAAAATATAAGTTTTTGTCAAATTGTTATGTGTACCAAATTGAATTATTCTTTTAAAATGTGTGAGTAAAATTGATTATTTGCAAATTTTTATCAAAATTATTGATGCTATTCTATTTTAAGTCTCATGAAACTTTTAATTAAAAAAGAAATGCATGTTTTTCATAACTAAATGGCTAGTTTTTATTATAAAACTTATGTAAATATATACTTTTTTCTCAGGAAAATTCTATCATTTGTCTAAATTTAGAAGAATTTAAATCTTTTTTAATTGCTTGCTTCCAGCAAACTTTACGCCGACATGTTTTCCGTATGCAGCGTGACCTTTCTCGTAAAAATCTGGTGATCGCAATACGGAAGTGCGAATCGAAAACCAAACGTAAGCATCGATCCATCTTCAAAATAAACTATATCTTGTTGTAAATGTTATACACGTACTTAGCTAAATAGTCATGCTTCTTTGTTGATTGTTTACAAAAGGGTAACAATCGTTAAACTTCGGCTTCAAAACACGACCACTAAGTAGCCTCCATATTTTCATAACAACAGTGACCAATTGAAATATGTTTTGACAATTATACGAAGTTTATGCGATAAATGATCAAATCGTGCAAAAAACACTTTCTATGATGTATGTTTGCATTAGGTCAAGAATTGGATAAACGTTATTTTTCACCGGTCACTCGTTTCATCTGAATTTAAGTCAACGTGTTCCATTAGGGTGGGGTTTTTTGCTATGGAACTGCTGTTACCATTGCTCATACTTTTTTATAGTGTCCCTTATATTTATTGTATCCGGCTTCTTTTTAAAACATATGTTCTTTATTACAGAACAAACAACCGAAGCTGTGACAGTGCGAAATACACAAGCGACTAGTGCAACTTCTATCTCTATAGAAGATACAACGACGGCAGATATTAACGGCATGTTAAACGATTACACATCTCTAACAACTGTAACACAAAGAACGCCTGACACTGTGAGCGAAATATCCAGTTCAACTGCTGCAAATAATAAATCAGCAGTTTCAACTGTGATGACTGAGACCTCAACACCAACCAGAACAGGTATTGTACATATTACAAACATAGATTCGATGTGTATTATTTTAAAACAAAAATCAAACTTTTTTCATAGCTTTTCTTATCATAAATAGCATGCCTTCAACTCTGACAAATAGCTTTGACCTAACTGTAAAATCAATACAGACCCTACTGAAATCTTATTATTTAGTAAACTTGATTAGTATGGGGACGAAGTCCCCGATTACGATAGAAAATTCAATAAAAAAAAAAATCGGGAAAATTTCCCGAATTTTTCATTGTACTAATGAAATTAAAATCGTTCAATAAAAATTTTGTCGCGTTTTTGAATTTCCGGATTTGCGCGGAAATCTTCTGCGGTTTCCGGTCTTGTTTACATGAGACTATGAATGAAATGAATATTTATCAGTCTGAAGCCTCGGTCACACCTTACCGGATAGCTCTAACGGACGGCTAACGGTAACTTTTTTTCAATCCGTTCATGTCCGTTAGACGTCCGTTCTTATCCGTTAGACGTCCGTCCATATCCGTTGCATGTCCGTAAAGCGTACGTTTTATCCGTCGACGTCCGTTCTATCCGGTTGAAAATTTTGAGCATGTTCTAAACTTTGAACGGACGTCCAACGGATAAAATGTCCGTTGAACGTCCTTTAGGCGTCCGTTTTGTACGGTACTCGTCCGTTTCGTTACCGTTTTGTATCCGTTACGTGTCCGTTATACATTCGTTGGAGGTCTGGAAGATAAATTCACCAACGGACTACTACCGGACGTTTAACGGATAAAACGGATGTTGAACGGATGAGAAACGGATTTCTACCAGACGTATAACGGATAAAACGGATGATGAACGGATCTGAAACGGATAAATGCCAATTGAAAACTTTGCGTCAGAAATGTCACTTATTGGTATGTCAGATTTCTTAAGGTTCATGAATTCGTATCATTCATAATCGATCTTAGAGTATAGACACGTCTTCACACTCAAGCAGTTCTTATTCAGGCCAAACACTGCCCTTTGGCGGAACTTTGAAGAACAAACCAAAACCAGTTACACAGAAACATTTTGAATATTTATGCGATTTACATGTATTATTATTGTCGCCTGTGATTTTTTCGTATATCTTGTTCATCCATTTTATCCGGTACGCTTCCGTTAGGTGTCTGTTCTATGCGGTACTCGTCCGTTGGATGTACGTTCGACATCCGTTTTGTTCGCTACGTGTCCGTTTCTCGTAAGTTGCATATCCGGTGTGTGTCCGTTATGCATCCGTTACACGTCCGTTTTTTTCGGTCAGTACATCAACGGACTCCCAACGGATAACAATTTTGTCAACGGACAACTTTTATTTTCATCCGTTAGGCGTCCGTTCGTGCTATCCGGTAAGGTGTGACCGCGGCTTAAGAAAGGAATTCAGTACTAATTCATTTTTAAAAATTGTTTGTTATAAAAAGAAACGTTACCTGATGACAGCGTTTCTTTGTTTACATTGAATATGACGTCATAACTTAAATAACTTCACAACTAAAATCCCTAACAACAGAACCAGAATCGGTAACGTTACGGTATTTCTTTATTTAACATGTTTGGTTAAAAAAAATTTTTACAGACTTCGTTCCCATTCACAGGTAATGCCTGCCTCATATTATTTAATTATGATGATCGTGTTGTTAAGTCATTGTTGTATTCCGAGGGGTGCGTTACACATAAGATAGTTTTGTTTAATTGCATACAAAAAGTAACGACAAATCAAGCTTCTCAATGAAGAAAATATAAGTGTTTGTCAAATTGTTATGTGCACCAAATTGAATTATTTTTTTGAATTGTGTTAGTCAAATTGATTATTTGCGAATTTTATCAAAATTATCGATGCTATTCTATTTCAAGTCTCATGAAACTTCAAATTATCAAGGAATGCATGTTTTTTATAACTTAATGGCTAGTTTTTATTGTAAAACTAATGTAAATATACACTTTTGTCTCGGGAAAATTCTATCAGTTTTCCAAATTTAGAAGAATTTTAATATTTTTCAATTGCTTGCGTCAAGCAAACAATACGCCGACATATTTTTCGTATCTAGCATGACCTTTCTCGTAAAAATATGGTGATCGCAATACGCAAATGCAAATGGAAAACCAAACATAAGCATCGATCCTTCGTTAAAATAAATTATATCTTATTGTAACTGTTATACATGTACTTACCTGAATAGCCATGCTTCTTTGTTGATTGTTTGTTTACAAAAGGGTAACAATCGTTAAACTTCGGCTTCAAAACATGACCATTAATTGGCTGCCGTGTTTTCACAACAATACTGACCGATAGTGCAGCGGCGAAATCAGAAAAGACGCTTAGTTAAGGAGTTTAATGCACCCAAAGAACACACACCTGGATTTTTTTTTAAATGAAAGAATACATGTTTAACTTATATTTTAAACATGCCGTAAGAAAATCGTATGGTCGAATTTCCGTAAAAATGGCTTTTTTGAGCGTTATGTAGTGTATAAAAAAAAATCATTTATACACTAAAATGTTAATTATTATTACGAATCACAATATAACGGCTATTTTTTAATATGATAATGAAAGAATATATTACTGACGATAAAAATAGTCAATAATCGTTTTAAAAATATTTACCATTAACCTTTTTAAAAACGTTTTACTTCAATTGTTGTGGTTAACGCAATTTCCACCGGTTTCCGTTAATAACAGGATAATTATAAAACACTTCATTTGTGTTTATTTGGCATAAATATACACTTCGATATTTACTTTATACGAAACAACTTTTGTTTGTAACATTTCTTATTAAATTTACAAGACATTTCTAATTTGAATAGAACACATCAATCTGTTACAAAATGTATATAATTCAGGATTTACGGTCCGGGACGTTTATTTTTTATTCAATCCTCACTCCGTTCAGTTCTATCACTGTACAAGCCAAATGTCGATTAGCATTTCACATTGAAATTGTTTAATTAATATCAGTTTTAGGGTTTATATTTGTCTTTACACTAGTTTTATATTTGATTTGTTGTTGATTTCATTGTTTTTTGTTATTTTGAATACCCAGAGTGGTAATATATATTGTTGTTTATCATTGTTTACATTGTGTTAAGTAATCGCTTAAAAATTATTCCGGATCTGTTGTGAAAATTTTCCGGATAATGTCACAGTTCGGTAGTCCTTTAAAACTTACCCCAACAAGTGCCAAGAGAGGGAAGTCTTCATTAGATTGGCAGGAATGCATAATTTGTCAGATTAAAAGCCCGGAAAAATTATATATTTTCACTGACAAGGGCAAAGTTAGTTTTATTGAAGCTACTAAACTACGGAAAGATGAGATATATTTGAAGATTGTAGAAGAGTTGTCTTCTATTAATCAAATTTTTTCGGAAAATATTGATGTTAAATACCATAGATCTTGTTGTAAATCTTACACCAGTAAGCAGAATCTATCTTGTTATAAACAAGAATTTATGGAAACGGAGGAGAAAATCAGTGGTGCTTGCATTTTGTCACCTGCTGCAAGCACATCTAGAATCATAACTCGATCAGAGTGGTATTCCTGTATTTTTTGTAAGAACAAAACTTACAAAAAAGATGCTAAATTGCATAAAGTGGAATCAGAAGACAGAATTAAGAACATACTTGAGGCAGCTAGAAATAATTCGGATCATGAAATTGAGTCAACGGTTTTACATGAAAATTTTACTGAAAATGCCCTTTATCATTCGGCCTGTATAACTAAATATCTACTAAAAACACCACAAAAAGTAAAAGCAGAATCTTTTGACCATGATACTGCATTTGTGAAGTTGGTATCAGAAATTAATTCAGATCTGATGGTAAAGCATAAGGCTTTTATTATGTCTACCTTGCTTGAGAAATTTCGTTTCTTGCTTCCACAGGACTATGCCGATAAATACACAACATATAAATTGCAAAATAGGTTAATGAATTATTACGGCGATTCAATTGTCATACAACCACAACAAGGTCAGGGTAAATCAAATATCATGTTCAGCAGCTCTATATCTATCGGTGACGCCATCAAAGCTGCAAGTCAGCTAAAATCTGAACTCAAAATGGCACAGTTAGATTTAGAAATTGGAAGTTCCAAAAATACAACAAGTGAAGAACAGATTTTACACACAGCTGCCAATATTTTAAGGCGTGATATACATAGCCTTGATCTAAACAATGATTATTACCCAACACCTTCCGATTGTTCTCTGCCGTTGTCAATTCAAACAATGCCCCCCAACCTGACCAAATTTATTTGTTGGTTAATAGATGAAAAGTCTTTTCTGGCCGTTACAAACCAAAATTATACTACCGTAGAAAAAATGCGAAAATGTATGTCGCTTACAGAAAGCATAGTTTCAATGAGTACTAATGTTATTACTCCATTTCAAATTGGTCTTGCATTACAATTGTATCACGAATTTGGATCAAAACAATTAGTTGAAACGTTAAATGCTCATGGATTTTGTAGTTCGTATGATGAGGTAAGGCGATACCTAACAAGCTTATCAAGTCATGAAATTGAAAGGATAAAAAATGGCGTGTATGTTCCAAACGGTATTGTACCGCTGTCGTCCAATGGTTGTCTCATCCAGGAAGGATCCGATAACATTGACATAAACACGGAAACGGTTGATGGCAAGGATACTTTCCATTCTATGGCTAGAGCTGTTTTCCAACTGCAGACTGAAATGACAGATTCAATCGCTGTACATGCTGAACAGGTTAAAGTCAAACGAGGACAGAAAAAATCTCTACCAGTCGACGAGCAGACAATGTCTTTGATAAACTGTGTACCATTCAACAAGCCAAAAGAGCGTCCTGAGCCTCCCCGTCGTGAGAATGCATATAGTGACATACAATCTTGTTCAGAAAGATGTGAAGCTTCTTTAGACTCCGTTTGGGTTTTGCTGCGACTTCTGTCCAGAGAAATAATTAAATTTCCAATGGAACTTCCAGAACAAATTAAACAAGCAATTCCTTTCTGGACTGGGTTTAATGGTCTAGTCTCAGAATCACTTCCTTGTCGGACACTTGTTACATATGCACCAGTTGTTGACTCGAAGCCAAGCGATATGTCAACCGTTTATACAACAATGAAGAAATGTCTGGACATGTCAAATGAAGTAGGACAGGACTTTGCAATACAGACCTTTGATCAACAACTTTACGCAGTATCACAGCAAGTAAAATGGTCAATGCCGGAAGTTTTTCAATCCCATATTTTGAGGCTTGGTGGATTTCACACACTTTCTTGTTTTATAGCTTGTATTGGCAAATTGTGGGCTGATGGAGGTCTTCGGGATCTTATGGTTGATTCTGGTGTTTATGCCGGGTGCACTGTTGACCAGATGCTCTTAGGGAAACAGTTCAACCGATCAGTTCGAGGTTTAACACTCGTATATGAAGCATTACAATCGTTATGGTTTGCTTCGTTTTTCAAATGGTGTGGGGAAAATGGTGGTATTGATGCAATACCAAAGGATGTATGGGTGATGCTGTCAAAATGTCAAGCAAAGTTTTCAGATGAATCGGAATCTTACAAAGATGTACTGAACGAGCTTACGATTCTGTATACCACCCATGTATTACCATTAACAGTTAGATTCAGGAACTGGGGATATCTCGAGTCCCCAACATTTAAGTACTGGGATATGTTCCTGACCGCTGTTGAGGTTATGCTCCAAAACATTCGTGCAGAACGGGAGGGTTTGTGGTCATTGCATTTACATACTACTACTGATATGCTGCCATACTTCTTCATAACCAACAGAACAAATTACTCCAGATGGACCCCGGTTTATATTCTTGATATGCTTGATATCCCTCATAAAGTCCAATCAGCATTTGATTCTGGTGAATTTGCAATTCACCAAAAAAAGGGAACTTTTAACGGCATTTGGAGTGATATGGCCACCGAGAAAACTATTATAAAAGACTCTAAAGGGCACGGGGGGATTGTTGGGTTAACCCGCAAAAAATCTGCATTAATTA
Source organism: Mytilus edulis (assembly GCF_963676685.1). Lineage (NCBI taxonomy): Eukaryota > Metazoa > Mollusca > Bivalvia > Mytilida > Mytilidae > Mytilus > Mytilus edulis. Next base: position 46,365,729 of record NC_092354.1, read on the forward strand.
GATGGACCTTAACGAGACATGTTCTCGGTCATTTCGGTTCAGAAATGCGTGATAGAGCTGGTTTGTCCACAGAGAGTGATTTGTCTCATGAGGAAATGAAACCAGCAGCAATGACACGAGATAACCAACAGGTTAGTGATTTGATAGATCATATCATCAACAAAATGACAGATCCTTTTGATGTTACCTTACATCCAGTTCCTCTCATAAACATTTCAACTGGGATGCACGCATCTAAAGAAGTTCAAGATTCTTTATTGAATTCTATAGATGAGGGCACACAAAGGGTTAAATCCTTCGTTGATGGTTCTTTGTCGAATGGGCAATCTCGAAGTTTCTATAACCCGATATCAAAATCTAAACTAAAGTCTTTCGAGGATATGACGAAAAAAACCAAACTAAAATGTCGTTCTGGTGACACAGTTAATGTGCATATCAACCCTGAGTTAGTTTTTAGGCGTGCCTTGGTTTTGGCAAATTGTCGAGAGGATGTAACAGTTGACAAAGTTCTTTCCTATCCAATTGGCCCGATCCCAACATCCATGTTCCATGATGATGATACAATGCGCAAGACGTGCAAGGCAGATTTAGCTCACATACTGGAACAGGATGTAGTAGTCTGTCAAATTCCTCCAATATTCGATATATCCCGAACCACCCATATAAGAGATGGCATGGCATTATTGCAATCTATCAATGCAAAAAGGTTTAAAACATTTGGTGAATTGGCTTTAGATTTTGTTCTCAATCAGGTTGCTTGCTTTCAATATGCTTCAGTGGTTGCGGACATTTTTGATAGATACGACATTCAAAATTCCATTAAAAGCTCTGAACGGGAACGTCGATCAAAGTCATTTTTCAATCCAAAGGTGTTTCAAGTAATCGAAGGAAGAATCATTCCAGACTGGAAAAAATTTCTTAGTTCAGGTGAAAACAAGCAGTCACTTATTAAGTTTCTTGGTGAGTTCACTTTGCAATATATGAAAGAAAATAGTTGTCTAATGGATGGTCAAAAACTGTACCTCGCTGGATCATTTCCCAATCCAGAAATAGTCAAAATAATAAGTCCTAAAGGTATATCAGATTGCAGTGAATTGTCAAGTACACAAGAAGAGGCAGATACACGTATTATTCTACATGCCTTGAATGCGGACAAACTGTACAGGGAAAACGGTGTAAACGGTCGCATTATTGTAAAGTCTCCGGATACGGACGTGCTAGTACTTTTAATACATTATTTCCCAAAGATGACTCATATATCTGAATTGTGGTTTCAAACAGGAATGATCACTAGCATTAAGGATTGTCGGCGTTACATTCCTGTTCATGAGCTGTGTGGGTCGTTAAATTCAGTTTTGTGTAAAATCCTACCAGCTGCACATGCTATTACAGGATGTGATACTACATCGTCTTTATTTGGCATAGGCAAGAAATCCATGCTAAAGGCACTTAAAGAAACGCCTGATCATTTCGATGACTTGTCCCAGATATCTATATTTGATATAGAAGATTCGGTAGCCGTCAGTCGGAAACTCGTAACTAGGCTTTATGATCCTAAAGGAAAGTCCAAACGCTGCCATAATAATTTGAACAGTTTCCGGGTGAAATTAGCAACATGTAAAGATTCTAGCTTGGTCCGACTCCCTCCTTGTGAAGCATCTTTTAAACAACACGTCCTCAGGTCTTCTTTCCAAACCAAAATCTGGATGACTGCACATATCGCCAAGTCTGTTACTGGATCGCCTCTACAGTTTGGTTGGAAAGAAGGAAAGTGTGGTCTTGAACCTGTCTTGTTTGAAGGTCAAATGTCATCTGATTTCCTTCAAGATTTGGTGTGCACATGCAAAGGAAAATCAGTTTGTAGTAAAAGTTGTGTGTGTTTTGAACAGAATTTGTCCTGTACTGAACTTTGTCAATGTCAAGCATCAGACCTTTGTAAAAACATCAATACACACCTGACAGATATAGATGATGATGATGATGCTTGAATACCTGACCTATTTACATCTTAATAATGCTAATTCATATATAAACTTGTTTTGCTTTTAGTTTTTGTCCACTTTTTCTGTTGATTTAATATACGTTTAGTTTACTTTGACACTGAAGATATTTCCGTTTATTGTGATAGGACGATCGGGCATTCCAATGTAAAAAACGTCAAAAAACGTTGATTTGATGCTAACATATTTAATAAACCTTATATGAATACATTTTGATGTACAACAAAAATAATAATGACAGCTTTTGTCTCAAAAAAAAAAATGTCCAAAATTTACTAAAATAACCATCAAGACCATTGAAACTGATATCAATGAAATTTACTTTTATCCCTCCTTTACTTGACTTTAAACTTTTGTATAGTAGCAATTCGTGTTCAGACTTCATTTTCATGGGAAAACAATATTACCAAAGTTCAAGGTCATCTTTGTATGGAAACTAAATGAAGTCATAAATAAACAAAATGTATCTTATAACAAAAAACGTCAATTTTAACGTTAAAAATGACGTATTTAGAAAAAAAATGGTTTTCCCAACTGGCTCCATGTATGCTGAATGAAATATTGTCCCCTGATTGTTAAATATGTTTTATGTTCCTAAGTTAAGTCCAACATTGACAGTAAAGTCAAAATTTTGTAATATTCAATTGTTGACCTTTGACCTCAGTTATGCAAAATTCCGACCATTTCTCATGCTTACGGCATCATTAATATTAAAGTTAACAAAATTATCTTTCCAATGATATATAATTTAGCCGTGTGTTCGGTGGGTGCATTAAAAAAAAATTTTTTTGATTCTACCGCTGGTCTACGATTGAAATATTTTTGACGATTACATATAATTTATGCGAAAAAATTATAAAATCGTGCGCAAAAGACTAAGTTTATTATATATGTATGCATTGATTCAAGAATTGGATTAACATTATTTTTCACAGGTCACTCGTTTCATATGACCTTAAGTCAAAGTTTTCCATTAGGGCAGGCTTTTTGCTATGGAACAGATGTTTCTCTGGCTCATACTTTTTTCTAGTGTCCCTTAATTTTTTTATATCTGACAACTTTTTAAAACATATATCCTTTATTACAGAACAAATAACCGCAGCTGTAACAGTGAAAAATACTAAAGCGACTAGTGCAACTCCGATCTCTATTAGAGATATAACGACGGCAGGTGTTAACGGCATGTTAACAAGCGAAACATCGCCAGCAATAGTAACGCACAGTACGTCTTTTACTGTGACGGAAATATTCAGTTCAACTTCCGTAAATGATAAATCAGTAATTTCAACTGTGACAACAGAGGCATTGACACCAGCAAAAACAGGTATTTTATATAATAAATAAGCTTTTTTATAGCTTTCCTTATTATACTTTACATGCCTTCAACTCTGTCAAAAAACTTAAGACTGACTGTAAGTTCAAAACAAAACCTTCTTATATCTAAACATTTAGAAATAGTGATAGTTATGATAACGGTAAATAAAGGCAACAGTAGTATACCGCTAGTCAAAACTCATGAATCCATGGACAAAAAACAAAATCGGGGTAACAAACTAATAAAGTTGATTATCATACTAAACCATTTGTTCTTGTCTAGGGGTTTGACTTTGAACATAAGCTGCATCTTGTCTTCGAAAACAATAAAGCAACTACATCAGCACTTCGAAGTACGTGGTTCATTTATTACAACTAACAACTAACGCATTCACAAACTAAAACGTTACATAGGGTTTTTATGGCACTGGAAAAAGTATAGAAGGAAAAGACGACGATGACGACGGCGACGATGACATTGACGATGATGATGATGATGATGATGATGATGATGATGGATGATGATGATGATGATGATGATGATGATGATGATGATGATGATGATGATGATGATGATGATGATGATGATGATGATGATGATGATGATGATGATGATGATGATGATGATGATGATGATGATGATGATGATGATGATGATGATGATGATGATGATGATGATGATGATGATGATGATGATGATGATGATGATGATGATGATGATGATGATGATGATGATGATGATGATGATGATGATGATGATGATGATGATGATGATGATGATGATGATGATGATGATGATGATGATGATGATGATGATGATGATGATGATGATGATGATGATGATGATGATGATGATGATGATGATGATGATGATGATGATGATGATGATGATGATGATGATGATGATGATGATGATGATGATGATGATGATGATGATGAGGAGGAGGAGAAGGAGGAGGAGGAGGAGGATTGATGATGATGATGATGATGATGATGATGATGATGATGATGATGATGATGATGATGATGATGATGATGATGATGATGATGATGATGATGATGATGATGATGATGATGATGATGATGATGATGATGATGATGATGATGATGATGATGATGATGATGATGATGATGATGATGATGATGATGATGATGATGATGATGATGATGATGATGATGATGATGATGATGATGATGATGATGATGATGATGATGATGATGATGATGATGATGATGATGATGATGATGATGATGATGATGATGATGATGAGGATGAGGATGATGATGATGATGATGATGATGATGATGATGATGATGATGAGGATGAGGATGAGGATGAGGAGGAGGAGGAGGAGGAAGAGGAGGAGGAGGAGGAGGAGGAGGAGGAGGAGGAGGAGGAGGAGGGGGAGGAACAGCACCGGTTTTTTGTCGTTATTTCTTTGTTCAGTCATTATCTTATTTTACCGGATGCAATACACATAAGGAAGTTTTTTTTTGGTAAACAGACGGAAGTTTAATCGCATTAAACAGTAACAAGAAATCAAGCTCATCAAGGATGAAATCATTTGTTTTTGTCAAACTGTTACCATACCCAATTTAATTCAATTAATACTGTCAATTGTATGGTGCATTTGTTTTTTGTTTTTTTTGGGAAAATTTGTCAAACTTTGCTGAAAATTATCGTTTAAGTCAAAGTGTTCCTTAACAGCGTTTTCTTTTGTGTTTTTGTGATGATATTGAGGGTTTCTCTTGCTCATATTTTGTCTTGGGTTCCATGAATTTCTTATGTGTAGCTTTTTTCTTAAACAGAAATTATATTATTACAGAACAAACAACTCAAACTTTGACAGTACAAAATACCCAAGCAGCTAGTGCAACTTATATCTCTCTGAGAGATACAATGACGGCAGATGTTAACGGCATGTTAAACGACGAAACATCTCCACCAACTGTAACGCAGAGTATGCCTGACACTGTGAGTGAAATTTTCAGTTCAACTTCTCAAAATGTGATTTCTATTATTTCAACTGTGATGACTGAGACCTCAAGACCAGCAAGAACAGGTATTGAACATGTTATAACATAGATTCGGTGTGTAATTTTGTATAACAAAAATTAAAAGCTTTTTTACAGCTTTTCTTATTATAAATAACATGTATCAACTCGTACATATAGCTTAAGATTTACTGCAAGATCAAGACAAAACCTATTGAAATCTAAACATTTAGTAATAGGGATAACTATGATATTGGTAATAATAACTATCATACTAACCCGTGTGGTTAAATTGTTTTGTAAATTTGTGCTGATTTTTTCTCTCTCTTTTGTCATAATAGTGCTAGTTCACTGGCTTATATATTTTTTTCTAGTGTCTCTTGCATTGGTCATATCCGTCAATTTTTTAAAACATATATTCCGTTATTGCAGAACAAGCAACCAAAGCTTTGACAATCGAAGCTTTGACAGTTCAAAATACCAAAGCGACTTCTGCGTCTGCAACTTCTATTTCTATAGGAGATACAACGACGGCAGGTGTTAACGGCACTATTACAAGCGAAACATCGCCAGCAATTATAACGCAGATTACGCCTTATGCTGTGAAGGACATATTCAGTTTAACTTCTGCAAATAGGAATATTGCAATTTCAACTGTGATGACTGAGACCTCAACACCAGCAAGAGCAGGTATTTAACAAGTTACAAATATAGATTTGATATGTAACTTCTAGAAACATAATATGAAAGATTTTGCATTGATCATTCCTAAATAAAATGTTTTCAACTCTGATAAAGAGCTGTAACCTAACTGTAAGATCAAAACAGACCTTACTGAAATTTGAACGTTTAGTAATATTAATAAGTAAAACAATAAAAATTAAAAACCAATTGTTCAGAGAACAATTGAAGGTCTTTCCATCAAAACAATGTATTTTGATATGAAAAGTTGTGAAACTAAGTTTAAAATGTCATTTCAATCGTCAAATGATAGCTTCTAGTAAGCTGATTCCAAAAATATATTGTTTCCATACATTTTTTTTAAATAAGGGAGATAATTTGTTACTTCCGGTTTGAAAAATGTTACTTCCGATTATATTTGAATAATTACTTGACACTGATTCCAAAAATATATGGTTCTATATACTTTTATATTAATAAAGTACAAAAAATAGCTACTTCCGGTTTACAAAAAGTCACTTCCGGTTGTTTTTTTTTCAAGGTTAAATGGTTTGATACCTTTTTCTAAAAGTTGTATATCTTTATCATGTATACATATAGAATAAAAGCAAAGGTCAAAATTTAGAACGTCAAATTAAGCTATGACCTTGAGATCAATTTCAAGGTCATAAACCAAGGACCTCAAATAAAAAGATCATAGGTCTTAATTATATTTAGTTAATGAGTTATATCACCAAACGCGTATTTTTAAATACAAGAGGGGAGAAAACTCCCTTTTACATTCAACGTACGCTTGCAATCAAAATTTACATCTTACGACATGTCGCAACTAACAATTTAGTAAAAATAATTTGTTGATATCTTATACAGTCTTTGGATATAAGTGAAAATAAGCCAAATTCAAATATTAGAATATGACCTTGACCTTTGACCTTGACCTAATTTTCATTTTTTAGGACCAAGGACCTCAAATCAAAAGATCCTAGGTCTCTATCACTTATGGTTTATAAGATAGAAATTCATATCACTTATATCAGATGCATAAGGGGAAATAACTCTCATATGGAGCGGTCATATCGCTTCGGTCAAAATAGGACAAATCATGCGAAGGATATAACGAGCAATTTTGTAAAATAAATTTGTCATAATCTTTAACGGTTGCGAAGGAGATGCGATAACAAGGAAAACAGTGTTTGGGGAGATAACTCCTACAAAGAAAAGTATTCGTTTACGCAGGGTAAATTTCAAAAGCGCATAAACTGTTCGATATCATATACAAAATATCTAAGCGACATATTGCGAAACAAATGTTTATCGCAAGAACAAAATTAGGCGGAAGAAAAAAAAAATAATCAGAAGAAAAACAATAGGTCTTTCCACAGAAAAGTGGAAAGACCTAATGATTGTGTCGTTAAGTCGTTGTCGTAACACATAAGATAGTGCTGTTAATTGCGTACAAAAAGTAACGACAAATCAAGATTTTCAATGATGAAAATATTGTATTTGTCAAACGGATTTATATACCAAATTGAAAAATTCTTTTGAATTGTCGAATAGAATTGAATGTTTGCAAATGTTTATCAAAATTATCGAGGCTATTCTATTTGAAATCTTATGAAACTTCAAATTAAAAAGAATAACTTGAATTTATAACTAAATGGCTTGTTTTTGTTATAAAACTATGTAAATATACTTTTTCTCAAGAAAATTCTATCATTTGTCATGTTTTAATTGTTTCTACCAGCTTACAATTCGCTGACATGTTTTGCGTATGCAGCGTGACCTTTCTTGTGACAATCCGATGATTGCAATACGCAAGTACGAATGGAAAACCAAACATAAGCCTCGATCCGGCACCAAATAAACTTTATCTTATTGTAACTGATATACACGTGATTACCTAAATATACATGCTTCTTTGTTGAATGTTTACAAACGGATGAAAATCGTTAAACTGCGGCTTCAAAACACGCCATTAGGTAGCTGCCATTTTTTCACAACAACAGTGACCAATTGAAATATTTTTTGACAATTATACGAAGTTTATACGAAAAAAATTATTAAATCATGCACAGAAGACACTTCTATAATGTATGTATGCATTAGGTCAAGAATTGGATTAACTTTGTTTTTCAGCGGTCATTCGTTTTAACTGAATTTAAGTCAAAGTGTTCCATAAGGGTGTTTTGTTTTGCTATGGAACTGCTGTTACCCCGGCTCATACTTTTTTCTAGCGTCCCTTAAATTTATTATATCCGGCTTCTTTTTAAAACATATATTCTTTATTACAGTACAAACAACTGAAGCTGTGACAGTGCAAAATACACAAGCGACTAGTGCAACTTCTATCTCTATGAGAGATACAACGACGGCAGATGTTAACGGCATGTTAAACGATGACACATCTCCAGCAACTGCAACGCAGAGTATGCCTGACACTGTGAGGGAAATATCCAGTTCAACTTCTGAGAATGTGAATTCTATTATTTCAACTGTGATGACTGATACCTCAACACCAGCAAGAACAGGTATTGAATATGTTACAAACATAGATTCGGTGTGTAATTTTGTAAAACAAAAATTAAAAGCTTTTTCATAGCTTTTATTATCATACATTACAAGCCTTCAACTCTGAAGTCGCTTTAGACTTATTGCAATTAAGTTCAAAACAAATCTATTAAAATGGAAACATCTAGTAATAGTCATCATCATACTAAACCATGTGTTCTTGTCAGAGGGTTTGAATTCGAAGTGAAGCTGAATCTTGTCTTCGGTGCTGCCTAAAAATAACAACTACAAAAGTGCCTCAAAGTGGATAGTTAATTTATAATAAGTGACGAATTACCAAACAAATACTTTCTATAGGGTCATTTTGGCACTGGGAAAAGTATTGAAAGAAAAGACGACGACGACGCGGATCTATAACAGTTAGGTCTACTCTAATATTATCCCATCAAGAGTAAACCGCTGGGGGGGGGGAGGGGTCGCATCACAGTCGGCTCATAATGGCAGAAAACTAAACAAAAATTCGTTGACAATTAGTTGGTTGACAGTATTTGCTGTATTTGTATTGCTTTATCATTCTTACATGTTCTATTTTACTTTTTTTTTTCGTTTAGATAGCTATACATATTTAAATTAGATAGTTTTTTTTATAATTCAAATCAAAAACTTTAAATTAACAGATAAAGATTCATCTAATATGTCTTTTTCAGTTAAGAGACCAAAGAAACTGTTGTGTGAATGTCCGAAGGAATATTGTAATACTAAATGGGACTTCCTTGACGGATCCGATCTAACAGATTCAGAAGTTATGAAATTAGTCCTTGAAGATTTTTACCAGAACATACTATCGGAAATCACTATCGATAAAGAATCTGTGACAAAAGAAGAACGAAAGAGGAACTCAGCTATTAATAAAACAAAGTCTGCAAAATTTATTGGATGGGGTAGCATTGTATTCCTCATTCTTCTATTGGCTATCATGATCGCCATAGACCTACTCAACTGCTGTTTTCACTTCAAGAATCGGTCTCGTCGCAGTAAACATGTTAAACGTAATCGAATTAATGCCATTTCTGGAGATGGAGATATTCCTCTGCAAGAAAATGTACATTTAACAGAGGACTATCACGCAAGCAGATCCGGCAATAACTTCAATCCAGACGAAATTAAACGTGACACTTATCACAAAAGACGGGAAGAGCCCTGTTAGAAAAACAGAATGAACCAATAGTAACATACGTTCCTCAGTAGAACTTGTTATCCTATCTTAATCAGAAAAATGTTCAAAGTTATTACATTATGACCTGAATGAGTATCAGAAAACACTATGAACAAACTGTTTGTACTTCTCCTCACGAGGAATATAGATTTTAAAGATAACTAATTATTTTCAAAGTTTTATAAACATCTGTCATATCTGTGGTAATGTGTTGTAAAAGCCGGTTTTTGCTTATATTATATATCTGTATACTATGTTGTTGTACCCCGTGTTTCATTATTATATATATATATGTGTATACTCTGTTATTGAACCCTGTGTTATTGAACCCTGTGTTTTGCTATACTCATATCGTTTCATAATGTGTTGTTGGACCTTATATTTTGCCATTATCGAAGCTCGGTACAATGTGTTTTTGAACCAAAGTTTTTGCAATTATCTAATCTCTGTAAAACAGGTCATTTTACCCTTTGGTTTGCCGTTATCCCATATTTGTATAATGTGTTGTTGGACCCTGTGTTTCGCATCATCAAATCTTTGCAAAATGTATTTTTTTAGTGTAATTTCAAATTGCGATAAGACGTGTCACGGTACTTGTCTATCCCAAACTCATGTATTTGGTTTTGATGTTATATTTGTTATTCTCGTGGGATTTTTTTCTGATGCTTGGTCCGTTTCTGTGTGTGTTACATCTTAGTGTTGTGTCGTTGTTCTCCTCTTATATTTAATGCGTAGTCGGTTTTAGTTTGTTGCCCCGATTTTGTTTTTTGTCCATGGATTAATGAGTTTTGAACAGCGGTATACTACTGTTGCCTTTATTTAGCCTTGTGTATAGCCATTACAAAATATCTCTATACTAGTAATACTTAGCTAAACCATGTGTTCGCCATAATGATATATCTGTATAATGGGTTGTTAAACTCTGTGCAATTGTCGTTAATATATATATCTATGTGTTGTTATACCCAGTGTTTGTCAATAATCGCGCCTCTGTATATTGTGTCGTTGGACCGTTATTTTTTACTATCATGTCTGTGTATGATGTGTTGTTGAGCCAAGTGTGTTTTCTCTCGTTATGTCTGTGTATTATGCGTTGTTGAACTCTGTTTTTTTGTCATTAGCAAAAACATGTATCTTAATAATGTGTTATTCATTTGTGTGTTTTGTCATTATCATTATTCTGTATAATGTTTTTGAACTCTGTATTTTGCCATTACAATATATCTGTATAATAATTTGTTGAAACCTATGTTTTGCTTTTATCGTATTTCTATAAAATGTATTGTATAACCATGTTTTTTTTGCAATCCTCATAACTTTAAATTAAGATGTTTACTTATTTTTGTTTTTGTGATGCTCTATCACTATTAAAAAATGGGGGAAATATATGTTTGTCTTACATTTTTATTGATGCAATAAAAACAAACCGGAAAGTGTAAAAAGTGTTTCCCAATCAAATATCATTAAAGCTAAAGTGGACATCAATATATTCACTGCTGTAAATATTAGATGCTTTCAGGTCTATATAATGTAAATAATGAAATTTTGGTTGACAAAAATAACTTTTGGATAAGAAACCATTAAACAAATGGGGGAAGAAACGAAAATGACAATGGAACTGATAAGTCTTAAACAAACTGACAATACCATTGCCAACCAACAATTCAGAGACGCAGAGACAAACTAATCAGCACAAACCGACAATACCTTTGCCAACCAACAATTCAGAGACGAACAGACAAACTCATCAGCACAAACTGACAAAACCATTGCCAACCAACAATTGAGAGACGAACAGACAAACTAATCAGCACAAACCGACAACACCATTGCCATCCAACAATTCAGCGACGAACAGACAAACTCATCAGCACAAACCGATAATACCATTGCCAACCAACAATTCAGCGACGAACAGACAAACTAATCAGCACAAATTGACAATACCATTGCCAACCAACAATTCAGCGACGAACAGACAAACTAAACAGCATAAACTGACAATACCATTGCCAACCAACAATTCAGCGACGAACAGACAAACTAATCAGTACAAACTGACAATACCATTGCCAACCAACAATTCAGCGACGAACAAACAAACTAATCAGCACAAACTGACAATACCATTGCCAACCAACAATTCAGCGACGAACAGACAAACTAATCAGCACAAACTGACAATACCATTGCCAACAAACAATTCAGCGACGAACAGACAAACTAATCAGCACAAACTAACAATACCATTGCCAACCAACAATTCAGCGACGAACAAACAAACTAATCAGCACAAACTGACAATACCATTGCCAACCAACAATTCAGCGACGAACAGACAAACTAATCAGCACAAACTGACAATACCATTGCCAACAAACAATTCAGCGACGAACAGACAAACTAATCAGCACAAACCAACAATACCATTGCCAACCAACAATTCAGTTACGAACAGACAAACTAATCAGCACAAACCGACAATACCATTGCCAACCAACAATTCAGCGACGAAGAGACACACTCATCAGCACAAACTAATAATACCATTGCCAACCAACAATTCAGCGACGAACAAACAAACTAATCAGCACAAACCGACAATACCATTGCCAACCAACAATTCAGCGACGAACAGACAAACTCATCAGCACAAACTAACAATACCATTGCCAACCAACAATTCAGCGACGAACAGACAAACTAATCAGCACAAACCGACAATACCATTGCCAACCAACAATTCAGCGAAGAACAGACAAACTAATCAGCATAAACCGACATTAACATTGCCAATCAAAAATTCATCGACGAACAAACAAACTAATCAGCACAAACTAACAATACCATTGCCAACCAACAATTCAGCGACGAACAGACAAACTAATCAGCACAAACTGACAATACCATTGCAAACCAACAATTCAGCGACGAACAGACAAACTCATCAGCACAAACTAACAATACCATTGCCAACCAACAATTCAACGACGAACAAACAAGCTAATCAGCACAAACTGACAATACCGTTGCCAACCAACAATTCAGCGACGAACAAACAAACTAATCAGCACAAACTGACAATACCATTGCCAACCAACAATTCAGCGACGAACAGACAAACTAATCAGCACAAACCGACAATACCATTGCCAACCAACAATTCAGCGACGAACAGACAAACTAATCAGCACAAACTAACAATACCATTGCCAACCAACAATTCAGCGACGAACAGACAAACTAATCAGCACAAACTGACAATATCATTGCCAACCAACAATTCAGCGACGAACAGACAAACTCATCAGCACAAACTAACCATACCATTGCCAACCAACAATTCAACGACGAACAGACAAACTAATCAGCACAAACTGACAATACCGTTGCCAACCAACAATTCAGCGACGAACAGACAAACTAATCAGCACAAACTGACAATACCATTGCCAACCAACAATTTTGCGACGAACAGACAAACTAATCAGCACAAACCGACAAACTAATCAGCACAGACAATAACATTGCCAACCAACAATTTAGCGACGAACAGACAAACTAATCAGCAAAAACCGACAATACCATTGCCAACCAACAATTCAGCGACAAACAGGCAAACTAATCATCAGCACAAACTGACAATACCATTGCCAGCCAACAATTCAGCGACGAACAGACAAACTAATCAGCACAAACCGACAATACCATTGCCGACCAACAATTCAGCGACGAACAGGCAAACTAATCAGCACAAACCGACAATACCATTACCAACCAACAATTCAGCGACGAACAGACAAACTCATCAGCACAAACTAACAATACCATTGCCAACCAACAATTCAGCGACGAACAGACAATCTAATCAGCACTAACCGACAATACCATTGCCAACCAACAATTCAGCGACGAACAGACAAACTCATCAGCACAAACTGACAATACCATTGCCAACCAACAATTCAGCGACGAACTAACAAACTAATCAGCACAAACCGACAATACCATTGCCAACCAACAGTTCAGCGACGAACAGAAAAACTAATCAGCACAAACTAACAATACCATTGCCAACCAACAATTCAGCGACGAACAGACAAACTAATCAGTACAAACTGACAATACCATTGCAAACCAACAATTCAGCGACGAATAGACAAACTTATCAGCACAAACCGACAATACCATTGCCAACCAACAATTCAGCGACGAACAGACAAACTAATCAGCACAAACCGACATTAACATTGCCAATCAACAATTCATCGACGAACAAACAAACTAATCAGCACAAACTTACAATACCATTGCCAACCAACAATTCAGCGACGAACAGACAAACTAATCAGCACAAACTGACAATACCATTGCCAACCAACAATTCAGCGACGAACAGACAAACTCATCAGCACAAACTGACAATACCATTGCCAACCAACAATTCAGCGACGAACAGACAAACTAATCAGTACAAACTGACAATACCATTGCAAACCAACAATTCAGCGACGAATAGACAAACTTATCAGCACAAACCGACAATACCATTGCCAACCAACAATTCAGCGACGAACAGACAAACTATTCAGCACAAACCGACATTAACATTGCCAATCAACAATTCATCGACGAACAAACAAACTAATCAGCACAAACTGACAATACCATTGCCAACCAACAATTTAGCGACGAACAGACAAACTAATCAGCCCAAACCGACAATACCATTGCCAACCAACAATTTAGCGACGAACAGACAAACTAATCAGCACAAACCGACAATACCATTGCCGACCAACAATTCAGCGACGAACAGGCAAACTAATCAGCACAAACCGACAATACCATTACCAACCAACAATTCAGCGACGAACAGACAAACTCATCAGCACAAACTAACAATACCATTGCCAACCAGCAATTCAGCGACGAACAGACAATCTAATCAGCACTAACCGACAATACCATTGCCAACCAACAATTCAGCGACGAACAGACAAACTCATCAGCACAAACTGACAATACCATTGCCAACCAACAATTCAGCGACGAACTAACAAACTAATCAGCACAAACCGACAATACCATTGCCAACCAACAGTTCAGCGACGAACAGAAAAACTAATCAGCACAAACTAACAATACCATTGCCAACCAACAATTCAGCGACGAACAGACAAACTAATCAGTACAAACTGACAATACCATTGCAAACCAACAATTCAGCGACGAATAGACAAACTTATCAGCACAAACCGACAATACCATTGCCAACCAACAATTCAGCGACGAACAGACAAACTAATCAGCACAAACCGACATTAACATTGCCAATCAACAATTCATCGACGAACAAACAAACTAATCAGCACAAACTTACAATACCATTGCCAACCAACAATTCAGCGACGAACAGACAAACTAATCAGCACAAACTGACAATACCATTGCCAACCAACAATTCAGCGACGAACAGACAAACTCATCAGCACAAACTGACAATACCATTGCCAACCAACAATTCAGCGACGAACAGACAAACTAATCAGTACAAACTGACAATACCATTGCAAACCAACAATTCAGCGACGAATAGACAAACTTATCAGCACAAACCGACAATACCATTGCCAACCAACAATTCAGCGACGAACAGACAAACTATTCAGCACAAACCGACATTAACATTGCCAATCAACAATTCATCGACGAACAAACAAACTAATCAGCACAAACTGACAATACCATTGCCAACCAACAATTTAGCGACGAACAGACAAACTAATCAGCCCAAACCGACAATACCATTGCCAACCAACAATTTAGCGACGAACAGACAAACTAATCAGCACAAACCGACAATACCATTGCCGACCAACAATTCAGCGACGAACAGGCAAACTAATCAGCACAAACCGACAATACCATTACCAACCAACAATTCAGCGACGAACAGACAAACTCATCAGCACAAACTAACAATACCATTGCCAACCAGCAATTCAGCGACGAACAGACAATCTAATCAGCACTAACCGACAATACCATTGCCAACCAACAATTCAGCGACGAACAGACAAACTCATCAGCACAAACTGACAATACCATTGCCAACCAACAATTCAGCGACGAACAAACAAACTAATCAGCACAAACCGACAATACCATTGCCAACCAACAGTTCACCGACGAACAGAAAAACTAATCAGCACAAACTAACAATACCATTGCCAACCAACAATTCAGCGACGAACAGACAAACTAATCAGTACAAACTGACAATACCATTGCAAACCAACAATTCAGCGACGAATAGACAAACTTATCAGCACAAACCGACAATACCATTGCCAACCAACAATTCAGCGACGAACAGACAAACTATTCAGCACAAACCGACATTAACATTGCCAATCAACAATTCATCGACGAACAAACAAACTAATCAGCACAAACTGACAATACCATTGCCAACCAACAATTCAGCGACGAACAGACAAACTCATCAGCACAAACTAACAATACCATTGCCAACCAACAATTCAGCGACGAACAGACAAACTAATCAGCACAAACTGGTAATACCGTTGCCAACCAACAATTCAGCGACGAACAGACAAACTAATCAGCACAAACTGACAATACCATTGCCAACCAACAATTCAGCGACGAACAGACAAACTAATCAGCACAAACTAACAATACCATTGCCAACCAACAATTCAGCGACGAACAGACAAACTAATCAGCACAAACTGACAATACCATTGCCAACCAACAATTCAGCGACGAACAGACAAACTAATCAGCACAAACTAATCATACCATTGCCAACCAACAATTCAACGACGAACAGACAAACTAATCAGCACAAACTGACAATACCATTACCAACCAACAATTCAGCGACGAACAGACAAACTCATCAGCACAAACTATCAATACCATTGCCAACCAACAATTCAGCGACGAACGGACAATCTAATCAGCACTAACCGACAATACCATTGCCAGCCAACAATTCAGCGACGAACAGACAAACTCATCAGCACAAACTGACAATACCATTGCCAACCAACAATTCAGCGACGAACAAACAAACTAATCAGCACAAACCGACAATACCATTGCCAACCAACAGTTCAGCGACGAACAGAAAAACTAATCAGCACAAACTAACAATACCATTGCCAACCAACAATTCACCGACGAACAGACAAACTAATCAGTACAAACTGACAATACCATTGCAAACCAACAATTCAGCGACGAATAGACAAACTAATCAGCACAAACCGACAATACCATTGCCAACCAACAATTCAGCGACGAACAGACAAACTAATCAGCACAAACCGACATTAACATTGCCAATCAACAATTCATCGACGAACAAACAAACTAATCAGCACAAACTTACAATACCATTGCCAACCAACAATTCAGCGACGAAAAGACAAACTAATCAGCACAAACTGACAATACCATTGCCAACCAACAATTCAGCGACGAACAGACAAACTCATCAGCACAAACTAACAATACCATTGCCAACCAACAATTCAACGACGAACAGACAAACTAATCAGCACAAACTGGCAATACCGTTGCCAACCAACAATTCAGCGACGAACAGACAAACTAATCAGCACAAACTGACAATACCATTGCCAACCAACAATTCACCGACGAACAGACAAACTAATCAGCACAAACTAACAATACCATTGCCAACCAACAATTCAGCGACGAACAGACAAACTAATCAGCACAAACTGACAATACCATTGCCAACCAACAATTCAGCGACGAACAGACAAACTCATCAGCACAAACTAACCATACCATTGCCAACCAACAATTCAACGACGAACAGACAAACTAATCAGCACAAACTGACAATACCGTTGCCAACCAACAATTCAGCGACGAACAGACAAACTAATCAGCACAAACTGACAATACCATTGCCAACCAACAATTCAGCGACCAACAGACAAATAATCAGCACAAACCGACAAACTAATCAGCACAGACAATACCATTGCCAACCAACAATTTAGCGACGAACAGACAAACTAATCAGCCCAAACCGACAATACCATTGCCAACCAACAATTTAGCGACAAACAGGCAAACTAATCAGCACAAACTGACAATACCATTGCCAGCCAACAATTCAGCGACGAACAGACAAACTAATCAGCACAAACCGACAATACCATTGCCAACCAACAAATCAGCGACGAACAGGCAAACTAATTAGCACAAACCGACAATACCATTACCAACCAACAATTCAGCGACGAACAGACAAACTCATCAGCACAAACTAACAATACCATTGCCAACCAACAATTCAGCGACGAACAGACAAACTAATCAGCACAAACCGACAATACCATTGCCAACCAACAATTCAGCGACGAACAGACAAACTCATCAGCACAAACTGACAATACCACTGCCAACCAACAATTCAGCGACGAACAAACAAACTAATCAGCACAAACCGACAATACCATTGCCAACCAACAGTTCAGCGACGAACAGACAAACTAATCAGCACAAACTAACAATACCATTGCCAACCAACAATTCAGCGACTAACAGACAAACTAATCAGTACAAACTGACAATACCATTGCCAACCAACAATTCAGCGACGAACAGACAAACTCATCAGTACAAACTGACAATACCATTGCCAACCAACAGTTCAGCGACGAACAGACAAACTCATCAGCACAAACTAACCACACCATTGCCAACCAACAATTCAACGACGAACAGACAAACTAATCAGCACAAACTGACAATACCGTTACCAACCAACAATTCAGCGACGAACAGACAAACTAATCAGCACAAACTGACAATACCATTGCCAACCAACAATTCAGCGACGAACAGACAAACTAATCAGCACAAACCGACAAACTAATCAGCACAAACAGACAATACCATTGCCAACCAACAATTTAGCGACGAACAGACAAACTAATCAGCACAAACCGACAATACCATTGCCAACCAACAACTCAGCGACAAACAGGCAAACTAATCAGCACAAACTGATAATACCATTGCCAGCCAACAATTCAGCGACGAACAGACAAACTAATCAGCACAAACCGACAATACCATTGCCAACCAACAATTCAGCGACGAACAGACAAACTAATCAGCACAAACCGACAATACCATTGCCAACCAACAATTCAGCGACGAACAGACCATCTCATCAGCACAAACTAACAATACCATTGCCAACCAACAATTCAGCGACGAACAGACAATCTAATCAGCACTAACCGACATTACCATTGCCAACCAACAATTCAGCGACGAACAGACAAAATCATCAGCACAAACTGACAATACCATTGCCAACCAACAATTCAGCGACGAACAAACAAACTAATCAGCACAAACCGACAATACCATTGCCAACCAACAATTCAGCGACGAACAGACAAACTAATCAGTACAAACTGACAATACCATTGCCAACCAACAATTCAGCGACGAACAGACAAACTCATCAGCACAAACTGACAATACCATTGCCAAACAACAATTCAGCGACGAACAAACAAACTAATCAGCACAAACTGACAATACCATTGCCAACCAACAATTCAGCGACGAACAGACAAACTAATCAGCACAAACCAACAATACCATTGCCAACCAACAATTCAGCGACGAACAGACAAACTAATCAGCACAAACTAACAATACCATTGCCAACCAACAATTCAGCGACGAACAAACAAACTAATCAGCACAAACCGACAATATCATTGCCAACCAACTATTCAGCGACGAACAGACAAACTTATCATCACAAACTTACAATACCATTGCCAACCAACAATTCAGCGACGAACAGACAAATTAATCAGCACAAACCGATAATACCATTGCCAACCAACAATTCAGCGACGAACAGACAAACTAATCAGCACAAATTGACAAAACCATTGCCAACCAACAATTCAGCGACGAACAGACAAACTAATCAGCACAAACTGACAATACCATTGCCAACCAACAATTCAGCGACGAACAAACAAACTCATCAGCACAAACTGACAATACTATTGCCAACCAACAATTCAGTGACAAACAAACAAACTAATCAGCACAAACCGACAATACCATTGCCAATCAACAATTCAGCGACGAACAGACAAACTAATCATCAGCACATATTGACAATACCATTGCCAACCAACAATTCAGCGACAAACAGACAAACTAATCAGCACAAACCGACAATACAATTGCCAATCAACAATTCAGCGACGAACAGACAAACTAATCATCAGCACAAATTGACAATACCATTGCCAACCAACAATTCAGCGACGAACAGACAAACTAATCAGCACAAACCGACAATACCATTGTTAACCAACAATTCAGTTACGAACAGACAAACTAATCAGCACAAACCGACAATACCATTGCTAACCAACAATTCAGCGACGAACAGACAAACTAATCAGCACAAACTAAAAATACCATTGCCAACCAATAATTCAGCGACAAACAGACAAACTAATCAGCACAAACCGACAATACCATTGCCAATCAACAATTCAGCGACGAACAGACAAACTAATCATCAGCAAAAATTGACAATACCATTGCCAACCAACAATTCAGCGACGAACAGACAAACTCTTCAGCACAAACTGACAATACCATTGCCAACCAACAATTCAGCGACAAACAGACAAACTAATCAGCACAAACCGACAATACCATTGCCAATCAACAATTCAGCGACGAACAGACAAACTAATCATCAGCACAAATTGACAATACCATTACCAACCAACAATTCAGCGACGAACAGACAAACTAATCAGTACAAACCGACAATACCATTGCCAACCAACAATTCAGTTACGAACAGTCAAACTAATCAGCACAAACCGACAATACCATTGCCAACCAACAATTCAGTTACGAACAGACAAACTAATCAGCACAAACCGACAATACCATTGCCAACCAACAACTCAGCGACAAACAGGCAAACTAATCAGCACAAAGTGATAATACCATCGCCAGCCAACAATTCAGCGACGAACAGACAAACTAATCAGCACACTCCGACAATACCATTGCCAACCAACAATTCAGCGACGAACAGACAAACTAATCAGCACAAACGGACAATACCATTACCAACCAACAATTCAGCGACGAACAGACAAACTCATCAGCACAAACTAACAATACCATTGCCAACCAACAATTCAGCGACGAACAGACAATCTAATCAGCACTAACCGACAATACCATTGCCAACCAACAATTCAGCGACGAACAGACAAAATCATCAGCACAAACTGACAATACCATTGCCAACCAACAATTCAGCGACGAACAAACAAACTAATCAGCACAAACCGACAATACCATTGCCAACCAACAATTCAGCGACGAACAGACAAACTAATCAGTACAAACTGACAATACCATTGCCAACCAACAATTCAGCGACGAACAGACAAACTCATCAGCACAAACTGACAATACCATTGCCAAACAACAATTCAGCGACGAACAAACAAACTAATCAGCACAAACTGACAATACCATTGCCAACCAACAATTCAGCGACGAACAGACAAACTAATCAGCACAAACCAACAATACCATTGCCAACCAACAATTCAGCGACGAACAGACAAATAAATCAGCACAAACTAACAATACCATTGCCAACCAACAATTCAGCGACGTACAAACAAACTAATCAGCACAAACCGACAATATCATTGCCAACCAACTATTCAGCGACGAACAGACAAACTTATCATCACAAACTTACAATACCATTGCCAACCAACAATTCAGCGACGAA
Organism: Mytilus edulis; assembly: GCF_963676685.1. Classification (NCBI taxonomy): domain Eukaryota; kingdom Metazoa; phylum Mollusca; class Bivalvia; order Mytilida; family Mytilidae; genus Mytilus; species Mytilus edulis. The sequence goes on from NC_092354.1 coordinate 46,387,330, forward strand.
CAGACAAATTAATCAGCACAAACCGATAATACCATTGCCAACCAACAATTCAGCGACGAACAGACAAACTAATCAGCACAAATTGACAAAACCATTGCCAACCAACAATTCAGCGACGAACAGACAAACTAATCAGCACAAACTGACAATACCATTGCCAACCAACAATTCAGCGACGAACAAACAAATCAGCACAAACTGACAATACCATTGCCAACCAACAATTCAGCGACGAACAGACAAACTCATCAGCACAAACTGACAATACTATTGCCAACCAACAATTCAGTGACAAACAAACAAACTAATCAGCACAAACCGACAATACCATTGCCAATCAACAATTCAGCGACGAACAGACAAACTAATCATCAGCACATATTGACAATACCATTGCCAACCAACAATTCAGCGACAAACAGACAAACTAATCAGCACAAACCGACAATACAATTGCCAATCAACAATTCAGCGACGAACAGACAAACTAATCATCAGCACAAATTGACAATACCATTGCCAACCAACAATTCAGCGACGAACAGACAAACTAATCAGCACAAACCGACAATACCATTGTTAACCAACAATTCAGATACGAACAGACAAACTAATCAGCACAAACCGACAATACCATTGCTAACCAACAATTCAGCGACGAACAGACAAACTAATCAGCACAAACTAAAAATACCATTGCCAACCAATAATTCAGCGACAAACAGACAAACTAATCAGCACAAACCGACAATACCATTGCCAATCAACAATTCAGCGACGAACAGACAAACTAATCATCAGCACAAATTGACAATACCATTGCCAACCAACAATTCAGCGACGAACAGACAAACTCTTCAGCACAAACTGACAATACCATTGCCAACCAACAATTCAGCGACAAACAGACAAACTAATCAGCACAAACCGACAATACCATTGCCAATCAACAATTCAGCGACGAACAGACAAACTAATCATCAGCACAAATTGACAATACCATTACCAACCAACAATTCAGCGACGAACAGACAAACTAATCAGTACAAACCGACAATACCATTGCCAACCAACAATTCAGTTACGAACAGTCAAACTAATCAGCACAAACCGACAATACCATTGCCAACCAACAATTCAGTTACGAACAGACAAACTAATCAGCACAAACTAACAATACCATTGCCAACCAACAATTCAGCGACAAACAGACAAACTAATCAGCACAAACTAACAATACCATTGCCAACCAACAATTCAGCGACAAACAGACAAACTAATCAGCACAAACTAACAATACCATTGCCAATCAACAATTCAGCGACGAACAGACAAACTAATCAGCACAAACTAACAATACCATTGCCAACCAACAATTCAGCGACGAACAGACAAACTCATCAGCACAAACTGACAATACCATTGCCAACCAACAATTCAGCGACAAACAGACAAACTAATCAGCACAAACTAACAATACCATTGCCAACCAACAATTCAGCGACAAACAGACAAACTAATCAGCACAAACTAACAATACCATTGCCAACCAACAATTCAGCGACGAACAGACAAACTAATAAGTACAAACTGACAATACCAATGCCAACCAACAATTCAGTTACGAACAGACAAACTAATCAGCACAAACCGACAATACCATTGCCAACCAACAATTCAGCGACGAACAGACAAACTCATCAGCACAAACTGACAATACCATTGCCAAACAACAATTCAGCGACGAACAAACAAACTAATCAGCACAAACTGACAATACCATTGCCAACCAACAATTCAGCGACGAACAGACAAACTAAACAGCACAAACCAACAATACCATTGCCAACCAACAATTCAGCGACGAACAGACAAATAAATCAGCACAAACTAACAATACCATTGCCAACCAACAATTCAGCGACGTACAAACAAACTAATCAGCACAAACCGACAATATCATTGCCAACCAACTATTCAGCGACGAACAGACAAACTTATCATCACAAACTTACACTACCATTGCCAACCAACAATTCAGCGACGAACAGACAAATTAATCAGCACAAACCGATAATACCATTGCCAACCAACAATTCAGCGACGAACAGACAAACTAATCAGCACAAATTGACAAAACCATTGCCAACCAACAATTCAGTGACGAACAGACAAACTAATCAGCACAAACTGACAATACCATTGCCAACCAACAATTCAGCGACGAACAAACAAATCAGCACAAACTGACAATACCATTGCCAACCAACAATTCAGCGACGAACAGACAAACTCATCAGCACAAACTGACAATACTATTGCCAACCAACAATTCAGTGACAAACAAACAAACTAATCAGCACAAACCGACAATACCATTGCCAATCAACAATTCAGCGACGAACAGACAAACTAATCATCAGCACATATTGACAATACCATTGCCAACCAACAATTCAGCGACAAACAGACAAACTAATCAGCACAAACCGACAATACAATTGCCAATCAACAATTCAGCGACGAACAGACAAACTAATCATCAGCACAAATTGACAATACCATTGCCAACCAACAATTCAGCGACGAACAGACAAACTAATCAGCACAAACCGACAATACCATTGTTAACCAACAATTCAGTTACGAACAGACAAACTAATCAGCACAAACCGACAATACCATTGCTAACCAACAATTCAGCGACGAACAGACAAACTAATCAGCACAAACTAAAAATACCATTGCCAACCAATAATTCAGCGACAAACAGACAAACTAATCAGCACAAACCGACAGTACCATTGCCAATCAACAATTCAGCGACGAACAGACAAACTAATCATCAGCACAAATTGACAATACCATTGCCAACCAACAATTCAGCGACGAACAGACAAACTCTTCAGCACAAACTGACAATACCATTGCCAACCAACAATTCAGCGACAAACAGACAAACTAATCAGCACAAACCGACAATACCATTGCCAATCAACAATTCAGCGACGAACAGACAAACTAATCATCAGCACAAATTGACAATACCATTACCAACCAACAATTCAGCGACGAACAGACAAACTAATCAGTACAAACCGACAATACCATTGCCAACCAACAATTCAGTTACGAACAGTCAAACTAATCAGCACAAACCGACAATACCATTGCCAACCAACAATTCAGTTACGAACAGACAAACTAATCAGCACAAACTAACAATACCATTGCCAACCAACAATTCAGCGACAAACAGACAAACTAATCAGCACAAACTAACAATACCATTGCCAACCAACAATTCAGCGACAAACAGACAAACTAATCAGCACAAACTAACAATACCATTGCCAATCAACAATTCAGCGACGAACAGACAAACTAATCAGCACAAACAAACAATACCATTGCCAACCAACAATTCAGCGACAAACAGACAAACTCATCAGCACAAACTGACAATACCATTGCCAACCAACAATTCAGCGACAAACAGACAAACTAATCAGCACAAACTAACAATACCATTGCCAACCAACAATTCAGCGACAAACAGACAAACTAATCAGCACAAACTAACAATACCATTGCCAACCAACAATTCAGCGACGAACAGACAAACTAATAAGTACAAACTGACAATACCAATGCCAACCAACAATTCAGTTACGAACAGACAAACTAATCAGCACAAACCGACAATACCATTGCCAACCAACAATTCAGCGACGAACAGACAAACTAATTATCAGCAAAAATTGACAATACCATTGCCAACCAACAATTCAGCGACGAACAGACAAACTAATCAGCACAAACTAACAATACCATTGCCAACCAACAATTCAGCGACGAACAGACAAACTAATAAGTACAAACTGACAATACCAATGCCAACCAACAATTCAGTTACGAACAGACAAACTAATCAGCACAAACCGACAATACCATTGCCAATCAACAATTCAGCGACGAACAGACAAACTAATCATCAGCAAAAATTGACAATACCATTGCCAACCAACAATTCAGCGACGAACAGACAAACTCTTCAGCACAAACTGACAATACCATTGCCAACCAACAATTCAGCGACAAACAGACAAACTAATCAGCACAAACCGACAATACCATTGCCAATCAACAATTCAGCGACGAACAGACAAACTAATCATCAGCACAAATTGACAATACCATTACCAACCAACAATTCAGCGACGAACAGACAAACTAATCAGTACAAACCGACAATACCATTGCCAACCAACAATTCAGTTACGAACAGTCAAACTAATCAGCACAAACCGACAATACCATTGCCAACCAACAATTCAGTTACGAACAGACAAACTAATCAGCACAAACCGACAATACCATTGCCAACCAACAACTCAGCGACAAACAGGCAAACTAATCAGCACAAAGTGATAATACCATCGCCAGCCAACAATTCAGCGACGAACAGACAAACTAATCAGCACACTCCGACAATACCATTGCCAACCAACAATTCAGCGACGAACAGACAAACTAATCAGCACAAACGGACAATACCATTACCAACCAACAATTCAGCGACGAACAGACAAACTCATCAGCACAAACTAACAATACCATTGCCAACCAACAATTCAGCGACGAACAGACAATCTAATCAGCACTAACCGACAATACCATTGCCAACCAACAATTCAGCGACGAACAGACAAAATCATCAGCACAAACTGACAATACCATTGCCAACCAACAATTCAGCGACGAACAAACAAACTAATCAGCACAAACCGACAATACCATTGCCAACCAACAATTCAGCGACGAACAGACAAACTAATCAGTACAAACTGACAATACCATTGCCAACCAACAATTCAGCGACGAACAGACAAACTCATCAGCACAAACTGACAATACCATTGCCAAACAACAATTCAGCGACGAACAAACAAACTAATCAGCACAAACTGACAATACCATTGCCAACCAACAATTCAGCGACGAACAGACAAACTAATCAGCACAAACCAACAATACCATTGCCAACCAACAATTCAGCGACGAACAGACAAATAAATCAGCACAAACTAACAATACCATTGCCAACCAACAATTCAGCGACGTACAAACAAACTAATCAGCACAAACCGACAATATCATTGCCAACCAACTATTCAGCGACGAACAGACAAACTTATCATCACAAACTTACACTACCATTGCCAACCAACAATTCAGCGACGAACAGACAAATTAATCAGCACAAACCGATAATACCATTGCCAACCAACAATTCAGCGACGAACAGACAAACTAATCAGCACAAATTGACAAAACCATTGCCAACCAACAATTCAGCGACGAACAGACAAACTAATCAGCACAAACTGACAATACCATTGCCAACCAACAATTCAGCGACGAACAAACAAATCAGCACAAACTGACAATACCATTGCCAACCAACAATTCAGCGACGAACAGACAAACTAATCAGCACAAACTAACAATACCATTGCCAACCAACAATTCAGCGACAAACAGACAAACTAATCAGCACAAACTAACAATACCATTGCCAACCAACAATTCAGCGACGAACAGACAAACTAATAAGTACAAACTGACAATACCAATGCCAACCAACAATTCAGTTACGAACAGACAAACTAATCAGCACAAACCGACAATACCATTGCCAACCAACAATTCAGCGACGAACAGACAAACTAATCAGTACAAACCTAATCAAAAACATTTCTAAGGTGATCCTGAAATTGAAAGTATGTCTTGTTCAAAACGTTGCACCCATTGTATCAGTCACACAAATACATAGTTTGTGATACGTCTCTTTCGGTGATGACGCAGTCGAAAAATGAGGACGGGGTTACGGTTCCTACAATTGAAACATGGCCATCGTCATAATAAAAAAATATTCTGTTGGTGTCAGTCAATTTGTAATTGTTTCCATATAATGTCATCTGAAGAGACGATTACATCTGTATCGAAGGTTAGCCTCTTTTGTCATATAACAGTTTTCTTGTATGCAGCAACCATCATTATAGGAAAAGAAAACTCTGGTATAACTGGAAGATAAAAAAAATCACGCTACTGGAAATTGACTTCATATACATTTAGGGTAAACTAAGCCTTGGCTGAAACCGAAAAACAAGCTACATTGTATAAATAGCATTTTACAATATACGAAAACAATAAAAATGTGTTATACTGACTATAAAATTGCATTAAACTATAGCAACAACACCTACCCCAATGTGTTCAAATTCACATTTTTTTAATTTAATTTACTGACTGTTTTTTTAATTTAAATGACTGCAAAACAAACAGAAAATGGATGATTACAGGAACTTCTTTACCGAAATCATTGCTTAAAATATGAATTTTTAGCACAACCTTCATCAGTACGTTGAAAGCTAGAGATTTTTGAGTTAAAGATAAATTGAACAATTGCATCGTCAGACGCAGACAGTGCCCTACATATGAGGATATGTTTACGTTTATACGTAAGTCATGAACTGAAACCTTCTAATAAGCAGTATTGATAACGTGAGAAATGACAGTATTGATTGGGTACTATACTTAGTGTATTATTTGAAATGAAACTTGAAATCCAGGAACAGCCGCTTCAAACGAGGAGTACATGTAATTATGTCAGCAATATCGACTTTGTTGCACACGAAAATATAATTTTTCTTTTTACAGCATTATGAAAAAAGTTGAATATTTTGATGTTTATTCACACACAGGTGTTTACATGTGCCAGAACATCTTTTCTTTCTTGTGTTAAGTTTGCTTTTACGAATTAACAAAGATAATAAGTTATTCAACAAACCATCTGAATGCATCTCAGTGAATTAAAAATTGCTAAAATAACATACCAAGAGGTAAATTGAAAAAAAAACAATAAGTAATAGACATCTTATAACTCTTTAACAATAATAGCAAACTAACAAGCATAGTTCCCTTGAAAGTCACACACTCGAATCTCGAAATAGAATTAAATTATGAACTTTGACGTAAACCGTTTTTTGGTATAACCCTTCGCAAATATACACACAGTGTGAAGAGGGACGAAAGATACCAGAGGAACATTCAAACTCATAAATCGAAATTAAACTGAAATTGTCTCATTGGTACTCATACCACATCTTCCTATATCTATTGACAACGTCATGGATACAACAGAAAACAGACAGACAAACAGACAGACAGACAGAGACAGAGACAGACAGACAGACGAACAATAGTACACAAAACACACAAAGGAAAATATAAAGACTAAGCAATAAGATAATACCAAATTGGGGTATACTTTGGGACGAAGTTTGAATGCTATGTCTGTCGAAACACGCAGTTTAAGAACTATCTGTGTCTTTCAATTTAACAGCACTTTCGTGCGGATTTCCATGTCAGGGTCAGTAATCAATTCCTTAACTATAGTAGTATTTAGGTCATGGATTATGCTCAATGAAACTCTCCTAAAAGAACACAGATGTTTGGTTCAATGGTTTGATTGTAATCATATAAATTTTAAAACTAACACGATATAAAATCCAACTTGAAACTGTTTTGTTGTTCGATCACATGGTTAAAGGACACAGTTATCCTCTACAATAAGAGTCCCGTGTGTGGACAGTGTATAATTTGTTTAAATGTTTTTAATAAGCTTCAAACTTATTTCTTGAAACTGTATGTATACAATTGTAAGTAGGGGATAAAATTACATGTAAAGAATTGTGCATGAAGGTTAAGGTCAATTAGTTGTTAGGTTCAGTTAAAGTAAAAAGTCTTTCCAAAATTTGGATATAAGTTGTGATGAATATGAACACACGATTGCAGTAGCACGATTGTCGAAATGAATTTGTAATGCATCAAAATAAAACAAATTGATAAAAAGATAGAAATGCATGTATGTTAAGGATATTGATGTTTTAAAAAAGAAAAATGAATATATTTCAAGTAGGTATTCAAATTTAGAGTTTTAATCTTCTACTTCGTTCAGACAAAAAACAAACATGAAAAAGTGAGTTAATAGTTATCAAAGGTACCAGGATTATAATTTAGTACGCCAGACGTGCGTTTCGTCTACATAAGACTCATCATATCAATATATTTATAAAGCCAAACAAGTTCAAAGTTGAGGAGCATTGAGGAACCAAAATTCCAAAAGGTTGTGCCAAATACGGCTAAGGTAATCTATGCCTGGGATAAGAAAATCCTTAGTTTTTCGTAAAATTCAATGTCTTGTAAACAGGAAATTTATAAAATTGACCACATTATTGATATTCATGTCAACACCGAAATGTTGACTACTGGGCTGGTGATACCCTCGGGGACGAAACGTCCACCAGCAGTGGCATCGACCCAGTGGTGTAAATAGTTATCAAAGGTACCAGGATGATAATTTAGTACGCCAGACGCGCGTTTCGTCTACATAAGACTCATCAGTGACACTCATATCAAAATATTAATAAAGCCAAACAAGTTCAAAGTTAAAGAGCATTGAGGATCCAAAATTCCAAAAAGTTGTGCCAAATAGGGCTAAGGTAATCTATGCCTGGTGTTATATTATAAACACGCACAATTGAACTCAACAAGAAGACAACAATGACAAAGTCGAGATCAAATATGAATAGATGACACTAAAACATTTAATTTAAACTGTGAAATATAAATTTTAAATATTAAATAATAAATCGAAAACGTCCTCAAACCTTATTAAGCAGGCATTCGTCCTCAGACTTAAACACAATTCTATACTAATATAATTCTGCTTAAAATCAAACATCTCACTTACTATCGGAAACTACATTTCAATATGCCATAGAAAGTTAGAGGTGTATTATTATTATTATTATTTATAGCATCCCAAAATATTTTATAGATTCTTGCACAATACAGTTTGACCTACAAAACTTTTTCTCAGATTTTTCCAATTGCATTTCATTCTCTCATAAATCTTCAATGAAGTTTGAAACATCAATTCATAAGAGACTACTTAACTCAATTGGGTATAAATTTGTTCTATTAATGTTTTTGGAAATCTGAGACACGTTTTGGAGGTCAAGATGTGTTGTAAAAGAATCTATAAAATATTTTGTGATAATTTCATTATGACATAATTATTACATAATTAATTATTATGTAATTAGTTGCTATATTGTGATGTCCTTACTTGAATGAATTTAGCGTCTTTGTTCTTTATAGCATCCCAAAATATTTTATAGATTCTTTTACAACACATCTTGACCTCCAAAACGTGTCTCAGATTTCCAAAATTTGAAAGATTAATCTTTATGGCACCCTCAACGGAGTTGGGGTGACATATTTTTATTTTAATTGTCATTTGTTCTTTTGTTGTATTTTTTGTTCACATGATTTAAAACAATTGGGGTAATTGATAGGTTTTTGTTATTATTTCAGTGATTGAACTATCATTTACCTATAAGAAACAGTTAGGCTACATTTAGCTGTCCACTTTTTAAGGCAGAGTAGGGCTATTCTTACAAATATTGGACCACTAAAGGTAACATGATAGTTTCTTACAGGTAAATTATAGCCCAATAACTGAAATAGAGAACGGTTAAAACAATAAAATGACGTCACAAAAATGTTTTAAATTTCAATAGCAAAATACTGTTTGAGCTTTTACTTGACGAATATATCATCATGGTTTTGAAATACATATACCTAATTAAGTTATTTGTTATGTATTAACAGCTTCCCGAATAGTTTGAACCTCGTGTAAATGTAGTTAATAGAAAAACGACAATAGTCGTAGTAATCAGGTTATGTTTTTTTATCAATATCTAACCATCAGATAATGAACAACATGCCACTTTTTGCAACCATGGCGTAAATATATGTTAAATGTTGCTTTGTTCTTTGTCGAATTAAGCCTTCATCTGCTTACCCTGTGATTTGTCTACTGTTGTTTGTCTGTTGGCCTTTTTTGCCATGGCGTTGTAAGCTTATTTTAGATGTATGAGTTTGAATGTTCTTTGGGTATCGTTCTTCTTTTTCTTTACCAAAATTTATGTTTGTTTTCTTATTTACATTATGGATTTTTTCTTGTTTTTTTATATATTATTTAGGCTCCTTTTTTTGTGGTAATTAAAAGTACACAGTTATTTCCTGCATGATCGGTGTCATTGTTGAACTGTAAAATGGTATGCTCGTTTAAACATAATATAGAGAGGCGGAAGATACAAAAGAAACATCAACTGTCAACGCCATGGCTATAAACAAAAACAGACTAACAGACAAACATACAACACTACAAAGAAAAATCCAAGTCTTAGGTGATCCGTAAGGGTAAGCACATCCTATCTAAATATTGGTTTTACTGTTGGCCCCAAAGGGTACGTTCCTAAAGTTATCATTGTTTTAAATCTAGAATTCAAAATTTGATTGCATACTGATAATTTTACAGTTTGAAGATGTAAGCGTTTACGACACATAAACATTACAGTTTTATCTGTAAAAATTTTTTTTTTTAATTTTTTATATGATATAAGAGATATAATTAACCTTAATGGAAGTCTTTTTCTTATCGAAAATGCAAATGCAATTAAAACGTTCTGTATGAACATGTAAATTTCAATTAATGTTCAGCTTGACAGTGCTATTAAGTGAAAGTGTGGAAAAATGTAACTCCCTGAAGATGATCATTCAAATGAAATGATATTTCAATGCATAAAATTAATCTGTAAAAAAGATAAAATCTATAAACAATAAATTTTAAATTATCAATCGTTTGCCTTCTCATTGCAGGTCATAGTTCAAAATAGAAGTACGGCTAGTAGAAGGAAATGCAGTAAAATGCGTTCGTTCGTCCGTTCGTCTGTCCGTTCGTTCTTCGTTCAGTCCCGCTTTAGGTTAAACGTTGGTCGAGGTAGTTTTTGATGAAGTTGAAGTCTAATTAACTTGAAACTTACTACTCATCTTACCTAACATATCATCTTTTTGATTTTAATGCCAAATTAGAGTTTCCATCCCATTTTTACGTTCAACTGAACATAGAAAATAATAGTGCGAGTGGTGCATCCCTGTACTACGGACATATTCTTGTTTTAATTAGTTTATCTAGACAATACTCAATTATTTCCCCATCATTTCTGTTGGTTGATATCTACAGAAATTGTTTGCCCAACATCTAAAGTATATAATAAGGGCATAACATTGAACTGTTATTGAGAAATGTCATTTAGGCTTTTCGTGGACTATTGGCACATTTTTGTTTTTGATTTTTAACAAAGTGTTTGCCATCCCTTTTGTCAATCATATAAAATTCGGCGATTCGGATGACGTGGTGTTTAATGTGTCATACTTGATATATTGTATGTAAAAATACATAAATTGTGTCAAGTTCAAACCACGCACCTCGGAATTTTATTCAATTATATACATTATACATAATTACATACTTGAATTAGATATTTCTTCTCAATCTCAACGTATATGAAAATATAAATTACTTGCTATTCATGCTTGACTCTCATACATGTAACAGGATTAAAGGCGACATTTCTACATTTTTGTGTAGACTATAGGAGAATAATTGTAAGAAGACCACAGACCACAACCGTTCCGACAAACGTTATCACTATTTTATGTTCGACTGCCCTGAATGACCTTCATCACGAACTTTTAAAACCTTGCGTCACTTACTTAGTTATTTTGATAACAACCGCACCCTTTTTTAATACCTTTACCTTATTAAAGTATTTGTTATGTCATTTTGCCTATTAGTTTGTTCCTCGTTTAAATGTAGTTAATTCAAAAGAAAAACGACAATAATCGTATTAATTAGGATAGTAACTTTTTTTTATTAATATGTCATTATCAGATAATGAACATTATGCAACTTGTTGTAGCAATGGTGTAAATATATGTTTAATTTTGCTTTTTTATTTGTCGGATTAAGCATTTATCTGCTTACCCTGTGGATCACCTGACATCATCTCCGGGTTTTTTTTGGGGTTCGTGTTGCTAAGTTAATAGCTTTTGTGATGTGTGTACTTTTGTTTGTCTTTTGGCCTTTCTCTTATTTTGATAAAAAAAAAAAAGCATGAATATTTCAAGTCAAATTGATTATTATCAGTTCCCAGATGTGTTAAAGTGTAAATTCATTACTTTTTGATTGCAGTTATTTGTTGAGTTTTATATAACAAAAATCTATGAACAAATGAATGAAATGAAAAAAAACAATTTTAGGTAATTATTTGGAAGTTTATAGTAGCTGTAATTATACAATATATTATACAATTACCAGATTTAATATCCAAAGAATAACATATGAAACAGGAGAGATAAAAACCACCTACACTTAAAGTGATAATTATATTTACCATTTGCCAAAACCAAAACAACAAAAAACGTTTAATTTGATGGCTTTGATGATATTTCCTTTACATGCCTTTGTTGTATCGTACAAACCGTTTTTCTATCAGTAAAGCTTCTCAGCGTCGTTTTGTAAAATATTAGTCTATGTTATCGAACAGTGAAACTGGATATGAGTTAATGAATATTCCAACTGACTTCATTTTCAGAAAACGACATCTGTAACAAACATAAACTTTTAGCTACTTCTTTACAAGCAGAACCAAACACAATGAAAGTCCCAACTATGTACTGGCTTCCGAAGCTGCACAAAAAACCTTACAAATATAGATTTATTTCATCTTCCAGCCATTGTTCAACTACTAAATTGTCTGTTTTACTTACTAGTACACTTGGTACAATAAAAAACCTGATAATAAATTGTTCAAATAAGGCCTTTGAAAATAGTGGAATTAATTACTTTTGGAGTGTCAAAAACTCGTTGGAAGTACTTGATAAATTGCATGCATATATTGGTGATTTTGAATCTGTTCAAAGTTTTGATTTTTCTACCCTATATACCACTTTGCCTCATATTCTTATTAAGAAAAAATTCACATCCCTAATTAACTAAGCATTTAAAAAGTCGGAATGCGAGTACATATGTTCAAACTCTTTTAGATCATTTTTTAGTAGCAATAAACAAAAGAACTATGTCAATTGGACATGCTTTGATACTATTGAATTTTTACTTGATAACATTTTTGTTCGCTTTGGAGATTCCGTATATCGTCAAGTTATTGGAATTCCAATGGGGACTAACTGTGCACCACTTATTGCGGACCTGTTTTTGTATTGTTATGAGTTACAATTTATGACTAAAATTAGCAAAGACCCATCAAAACAACATTTGATACAAAAATTTAACAATACTTTTAGATATTTGGATGATATATTGGCTCTAAATAATGACGACTTCAGTATGTATACTAAAGAAATTTATCCTGTAGAACTTACTTTAAATAAAGCTAATGATAACAATGACCACTGCCCTTTCCTCGATCTTGATATCTATATCATAAACGGGAAGCTTAATACAAAAATTTATGATAAAAGAGATGATTTTTCATTTCCTATTGTTAATTATCCATTTTTAGATGGTGACGTTCCCTTGTCACCATCTTATGGTGTTTATATATCTCAACTTGTACGATTCGCTCGTGTATGTAACAATGTATTAGATTTTAGCGAGAGAAATTTATGTATTACTGAAAAATTATTACACCAGGGTTTTCGATATCACAAACTGGTCAAAACATTTACTAAATTTTATCACCGGTATAAGGAAATAATTCGTAAATATAACTCAACATGCAGACATCTTATACGTTCAGGTATTTCACATCCAAAATTTTATGGAAATATTCTTTATAAAGCACAAAAATGTCAGTATTCTCCTCAGAAACTAACAAAACCTTTAAATAGACTTATTAAAAGGGGATATAGTTACGATACTGTTGTCAGGTCATTAAAGATTGCATATTTTGGCTTTAACATTGATTCACTGATAGGGTCTTTGCATCGGAACTAAACACATTTATTTCTAAAAAAACAGTTGTTGGCATGACACGGGTTATGTTCTTCTCATATATTTTATGATAGTATGATACTAAACCCCTAACGGGAGGGATTGTACCTGATATTCATATGATGAAGACATAATCTTTCAATCAGTTTAATTGAGGTCTGGAGCTGGCATGTCAGTTAACTGCTAGTAGTCTGTTGTTATTTATGTATTATTGTCATTTAATTTATTTTCTTTTGTTACATCTTTTGACATCAGACTCGGACTTCTCTTGAACTGAATTTTAATGTGCGTATTGTTATTCTTTTACTTTTCTACATTGGCTAGAGGTATAGGGGGAGGGTTGAGATCTCATAAACATGTTTAACCCCGCCGCAATTTAGCGCCTGTCCCAAGTCAGGAGCCTCTGGCCTTTGTTAGTCTTGTATGATTTTAAATTTTAGTTTCTTGTGTATAATTCGGAGTTTAGTATGACGTCCATTATCACTGTACTATTATGCATATTTTAGGGGCCAGCTGAAGGACACCTACGGGTGCGGGAATTCTCGCTACATTGAAGACCCATTGGTTGCCTTCGGCTGTTGTTTGCTCTATGATCGGGTGGTTGTCGCTTTGACATATTCACCATTTCCTTTCTCAATTTTATTAATAATCGTTATTTTGGATTTAATCTTGGAATATCCGAATTTCATTCTTTGAAATGATTTTTCATAAGATTATTACTTTAAAAATGATACCGAAATATGAGTCGAATCAATTTGACAAATTCTTCTTGCTTTACATACTTAGACGCTTTTAGAACTTAAAACCGGAGACATATCAGACGAAGTAAGTTTCCTAAAAAAACACAAATAAAATAAACTGGACAGCTACAGCGTGTTTGCTTTATGTTATCACTCAAACGTGCAGGTCTTTCTTTTATTTAAAGCTGTCCCGTATTTTAAAAACATATTTTCGACTATTTTCTTAATACAAAAGTGGCAGTAGTTTAACAAAACCCATTTGTGTTATGCGAACCTATGAATTTTTTGTTTGAATAAGTATAAAACATATCTTTCATATAGCCTTGAAATGAGGACTGCATGTAGTAAAAATGTTTCATTGTACATTTAGTATAGTCAAATACACATTTTCATATTCAATTTCTTCGATATCTGTTACTTAAAGCTAGTTCCAAATATCTTGCCACATGGTTTGTGATACCCTCTAGTACTTCCAGGTTTCATCGCTTTGTTGATGAAAGAAATGCATAAAGACTTCAGAATTCGGTTCGTTTCCCAGAGAAGGCATATATAAATTACAAAATATAAAGGTCGGTTGTAAAATAATTATATTAGTGAAAAACAACAGTAAATTAGCCAGTTTAAACTTATTGAAATATGACACACACAGCAAGAACAATGTCCGCGACAGGATTCAGAAGTGTTTTGCAATAAAAAGACACCACGTTAATCGAAAAGTTTTACGTCACTAAAATGGTTAAAATAAATTTCTATAATAATTTATTATTCATTGTCCCTTCAAATTGTCTGTAACAGACGGAATTACTTTTCAAAACAATAAACCAATTTCAGATTATTACCAGTTAGAACTTTTTGTGTAGTCATATGACATTTTATCGTTACGGTCGAGTAATTTGACTAAGCACAAACTGGGCTTCCTAGGAATGGAGGTGTTGTATATTTTGTATTCAATCGACAGTAGCTAGTATTCCGCTATTCAATAGTCTTACATCGATTAAGTAAATTAAGATCATAATCCACAAATTATACAACCTGCAGACATTGACGAAATTAAAACTGTTACACGTGTCTCTGATGAGTTGTAACAGATCGATTTAATCAATCAATTAGTAATGACGGATTCAAACCATTTTCATTTTTCTAATATTATCGCTTTGTTATTTGACGGACGTCAACACGAGTTGTTTACCCTTGATTGAATATCTGATTCAAAGATAACCATGCATTTGATCTTCTTGTCGTAAATTACAACCCCTGTCCTTTTCCTCGAATGTGACTACAGAAACAGTTTCAAATAAAAAAAAAATACTTGGCATGAGTAGAGATAATCCTGTCCAATGTTATAGACAATAAATCACATAACATTTCGATGCATATAAAAAATAACCATCACTTGAAGTTCATCAATCTATTTCACCCCTTTTTTCCTTGATTTTGTTCTTTGTACAAGCTTTCATAAATATGTAACACCAACTTAAAAATAATAATAGTACTTTGTAGCAACTAAACTATGTGTTTATGACTCAATTTTTTGTTCAATGCAATTTTAACTTCCTACAACTGTCAAACTCAAGGGTTTTTTTTCTCGACACTTTATCGTAAGGAACAGGATTTGGTGGATGTGACGCACTATGATTTGGTGGCTGTGACGTACTATCATTTGGTGGATGTGACGTACTGTGAGATTGTGGTATTACACCTATAATCATTTTTTGTTTGAATCATTGTCTACCAATGTTTTTCACAATATAAATGATCTTCAGTGAAAACAATTCATTATATTGTCTTTAGAAAGGAACCTGGCCAAGGATATTATTACACGATTTATATCTACATAATACAACACAAATCAACATTTTTATCAGAAATAAACATTTCAGCTGTCAGTCATTAATGTAAATCGTGCACCAATTATACCATAGTGTTAACTCCAGTAAAAAACAAAAGGTAAACCGAAATACTGATTTCGCTAGATTTCACCGACTTAAAAACGATATGTGCAAGTTTATCTCATTTAATAGAAAAAATGATATCCTTTATCCATCGATGACTTAAACTCAGTATAGGAAAAAAAGCAGAAGAACAGCGTTTGTATTCATGTTGTTCATCTCAACCTTTAAAATCAGCTAAAACTCTTACGTCACTGCAAATTTAGACGGTGTCTATTACTGGAGTAAGTGAAATTCTCTGTAAACTGACGATCGTACAACAACTGTAAGCAAAACCATGGAGAAATAACAATGAATCAAGATCTGGAAAAGAAATCCATAATGTATCGTCATTATCCATCGCGTCAATTTTTATGAAGCGTGTACAGTTAATACAAAGGTTATCTAATAAGATAATATTAACAATTAGTGTAAATGTAGGATACTATTTCTATCTTCAAGCAACCAAAATATTACTGTCGTATAAATCAAGTGGATAATCCATGCCATTATTAAATTGATCGAACTATTAAATTCAAAATCAACTAACAAGTTAAACGTTATATAATCATAAAAAAATCTTCAAACTTTTCAAACAAAAGAGTTCTCCATTGTGATTATATACATGAAACATGTTTTTCAATACATCAGAGTTTTCTTTTCGGTACGTACATATGTTCATGTGATAAAAATATGTATCTGTTAGCTACATAAATTTGCCATGAGTGGAAATAATGTTGATTATTGAAAACATTGTGTTTGATCATCAATCAATAACAAGCGCACTAAAGTTATTCTTGAATTGACGTCCATTTAATCTATATTTTCGAGGAAAAGTTCATTCGTATTTGTGTAACTAGAGCTGGAAGCATGTTACGTATGTTATCCTATACATCTATTGATAATTCGTGTCCGTTTAAATTGATTGTTAGAGATTTACATTAGACAAATTTCAAATATCACTATGTTATTTAAATAATTTATGGTTTCCATTTCCCAGCTGACTTTTTTCGTTCAAGAAATTTGACTCGAGTTATAAGATCATCTAACTAAACTTTTAAAATTGACTTCCGTATATTAATTTCGCTGCTTCTTATATGAATATATTCAATAAATGTTATCAATTGCATACTTTGACATGCAGTAAAAAAAATCACTTATCAATTTGTTTCACACAAATCATGTGAAAACAATGTAACATGATAACTTAAACCGAGAAGCTATAGTATAATTACATTATATTATATGGTAACTTATGTTGTCTTATTGAATTGTATAATTTGATCCAACCATGTTGAAAAATTGATACACAAATAAGGAAGTACTCACAAAATTTATGCATACAATTTTTATTTGGAAACGTAAATATGATTCATACATCCTATATGACAAGGCTTAATTTAAAAAGACACCGATACTGCGCAACATGATTTTAAAATTTAAACTTTAGATTTGTTAATCATGATAATTGAGATGTTTTTTCAGAACAAATAGACGTGTGCCGTTGTATATGCTGATATGAACCATATAGTTATAATGATGGTCTTAATAAGTTCATTTGTTCACCTTAATAGTTCAGGTAAGGCCATTAATATTCTCAACCTGATACATATCAGATGTACTTATTAAATGTGGATTTAGACATTATTTCAGATTGTTAATGTGATGTGATGTGTCATGTTGCAACTCTCAAGAGATATTTTGTTTCAGAAATTACGACGTCAGATACGTTTTTAGAATCCGCGGCTTAAAAATTCACGAATAAAAAAATGTATTTAAATTTCTGTAGTTCGAAACCGAGCGATTTAAGTAGATAAGATGGAGTTATTTTATTTGTTTTGACTCGAGCATCACTGATGAGTCTTTTTGAGACGAAATGCACATCTGGCGTGTATATAAAATTTTAATCCTGGTGATGATGAGTTTATTTATCCTTTCGAAAACTCTCCTACCGATATTTTGATCAGTTGGCCATTTTGAAACGTTTCTCGAACAGATGTTGACAGACTTGCAATTGTAGATTCCAAAACAAAACAAATTATTGACTGTGACATTACAACTTATATATTCTTGGATAATATATGTAAACCTCTCTAGTCAAGATTAGATCAAAACTTGGTTTTGTTGACGGCCTAAGTTATGTACACAATAAATGAAAAATACACAATTGCAGGCTCTTGACTTAAATCAGATACAAAATACTAACGTTTTAGTGTTGTAGATTTAAAGTTCCTTTTGATAATTTTGCAACCTTTCAATTTTTTATTTTTTTATTTTCATACATGTGTTTTTATTCAACATTGATGCATAAAAAGGAAAATCAAAAAAATCCGAGGACAATTCAATTGGAAAGTCCATCATCACATGGAAAAAATAAATGGCAAACGTATGAAAATAATGGACAACAACTTTCATATTCCTGACTTAGTACAGACATTTTCAAATGTAGAAAATGGTGGATTGTCTCAAAAATCTGTATGAACCACCTTGAAAGTTTGATGAGTGCATACAAAATAATAAATTACAAATGATTGAATTAAGGCGATTGGATGTAGAGTAAGACACGTCAATAATCTCCGTTGTAAAACTTTTAAACATGCAGTTTTTTTGGTATACTACGCTACGTCAGCAACAAAAGACATAAAATAAGTATGCAGAGATAAAAATTCCATTGTTTTTCTACTTTTGTTAAGTCATGATCAAAACTCAAATACTAATAATTTAAGTTGGTACCTAACACTACAGGAAGATAACTCTGTAAAATCATCTAAACGTTTTAATTACGTTGTGTTGTTAAGGGAATATCAAGCTTTTCAATGATCAAATTAAGTGTTTGTCAAACTGCTATATAACCATTGTATTTTTTCTGATAAAACGGTTTGTTCAAATTTTTTGAAATTTTTATATTTTTGTAAAAGGGTCAAAGTAAATACTTTGTCAAAATTTTTAGAAAATTAAACGAGCCAAATAAATTTTAGTTAAAGTTTTGGGTACCACCTTAACCAATAAATGCCAGCAATACCTTCTTAAGATATAGAAATAATACCGCTTTTGATTTTTTTCTTATTAGTTTTTGTCAAATTGACACTTTTCAAAAATCCCGAAGAATTAATCTTCGTATCAGATATAGCTTTACTTGGTATGAATAGAGTTTTATCATGTCCAATACTACACACTAAATCTCACATGACATTTCATTTCTTTTAAGATAATTTCTATCCCTAGAAATCATCCAATCTAATTTTCATTCCTTTTATCTTGTGGACAATCATGAGAATACATGTTACCTCAAGTTTTAAAAAAATATATAGAAGTACCCAAGTTTTGACCCAATATCAGTATTTTGTTCTGTGAACACCTTCGTGTTGGAATTTGAATTAAACATGAAAAGGAAATTTTTCTAATATTATCGCTTTGTTATTTGACGGACGTCAACACGAGTTGTTTACCCTTGATTGAATATCTGATTCAAAGATAACCATGCATTTGATCTTCTTGTCGTAAATTACAACCCCTGTCCTTTTCCTCGAATGTGACTACAGAAACAGTTTCAAATAAAAAAAAATACTTGGCATGAGTAGAGATAATCCTGTCCAATGTTATAGACAATAAATCACATAACATTTCGATGCATATAAAAAATAACCATCACTTGAAGTTCATCAATCTATTTCACCCCTTTTTTCCTTGATTTTGTTCTTTGTACAAGCTTTCATAAATATGTAACACCAACTTAAAAATAATAATAGTACTTTGTAGCAACTAAACTATGTGTTTATGACTCAATTTTTTGTTCAATGCAATTTTAACTTCCTACAACTGTCAAACTCAAGGGGTTTTTTTTCTCGACACTTTATCGTAAGGAACAGGATTTGGTGGATGTGACGCACTATGATTTGGTGGCTGTGACGTACTATCATTTGGTGGATGTGACGTACTGTGAGATTGTGGTATTACACCTATAATCATTTTTTGTTTGAATCATTGTCTACCAATGTTTTTCACAATATAAATGATCTTCAGTGAAAACAATTCATTATATTGTCTTTAGAAAGGAACCTGGCCAAGGATATTATTACACGATTTATATCTACATAATACAACACAAATCAACATTTTTATCAGAAATAAACATTTCAGCTGTCAGTCATTAATGTAAATCGTGCACCAATTATACCATAGTGTTAACTCCAGTAAAAAACAAAAGGTAAACCGAAATACTGATTTCGCTAGATTTCACCGACTTAAAAACGATATGTGCAAGTTTATCTCATGTAATAGAAAAAATGATATCCTTTATCCATCGATGACTTAAACTCAGTATAGGAAAAAAAGCAGAAGAACAGCGTTCGTATTCATGTTGTTCATCTCAACCTTTAAAATCAGCTAAAACTCTTACGTCACTGCAAATTTAGACGGTGTCTATTACTGGAGTAAGTGAAATTCTCTGTAAACTGACGATCGTACAACAACTGTAAGCAAAACCATGGAGAAATAACAATGAATCAAGATCTGGAAAAGAAATCCATAATGTATCGTCATTATCCATCGCGTCAATTTTTATGAAGCGTGTACAGTTAATACAAAGGTTATCTAATAAGATAATATTAACAATTAGTGTAAATGTAGGATACTATTTCTATCTTCAAGCAACCAAAATATTACTGTCGTATAAATCAAGTGGATAATCCATGCCATTATTAAATTGATCGAACTATTAAATTCAAAATCAACTAACAAGTTAAACGTTATATAATCATAAAAAAATCTTCAAACTTTTCAAACAAAAGAGTTCTCCATTGTGATTATATACATGAAACATGTTTTTCAATACATCAGAGTTTTCTTTTCGGTACGTACATATGTTCATGTGATAAAAATATGTATCTGTTAGCTACATAAATTTGCCATGAGTGGAAATAATGTTGATTATTGAAAACATTGTGTTTGATCATCAATCAATAACAAGCGCACTAAAGTTATTCTTGAATTGACGTCCATTTAATCTATATTTTCGAGGAAAAGTTCATTCGTATTTGTGTAACTAGAGCTGGAAGCATGTTACGTATGATATCCTATACATCTATTGATAATTCGTGTCCGTTTAAATTGATTGTTAGAGATTTACATTAGACAAATTTCAAATATCACTATGTTATTTAAATAATTTATGGTTTCCATTTCCCAGCTGACTTTTTTCGTTCAAGAAATTTTGACTCGAGTTATAAGATCATCTAACTAAACTTTTAAAATTGACTTCCGTATATTAATTTCGCTGCTTCTTATATGAATATATTCAATAAATGTTATCAATTGCATACTTTGACATGCAGTAAAAAAAATCACTTATCAATTTGTTTCACACAAATCATGTGAAAACAATGTAACATGATAACTTAAACCGAGAAGCTATAGTATAATTACATTATATTATATGGTAACTTATGTTGTCTTATTGAATTGTATAATTTGATCCAACCATGTTGAAAAATTGATACACAAATAAGGAAGTACTCACAAAATTTATGCATACAATTTTTATTTGGAAACGTAAATATGATTCATACATCCTATATGACAAGGCTTAATTTAAAAAGACACCGATACTGCGCAACATGATTTTAAAATTTAAACTTTAGATTTGTTAATCATGATAATTGAGATGTTTTTTCAGAACAAATAGACGTGTGCCGTTGTATATGCTGATATGAACCATATAGTTATAATGATGGTCTTAATAAGTTCATTTGTTCACCTTAATAGTTCAGGTAAGGCCATTAATATTCTCAACCTGATACATATCAGATGTACTTATTAAATGTGGATTTAGACATTATTTCAGATTGTTAATGTGATGTGATGTGTCATGTTGCAACTCTCAAGAGATATTTTGTTTCAGAAATTACGACGTCAGATACGTTTTTAGAATCCGCGGCTTAAAAATTCACGAATAAAAAAATGTATTTAAATTTCTGTAGTTCGAAACCGAGCGATTTAAGTAGATAAGATGGAGTTATTTTATTTGTTTTGACTCGAGCATCACTGATGAGTCTTTTTGAGACGAAATGCACATCTGGCGTGTATATAAAATTTTAATCCTGGTGATGATGAGTTTATTTATCCTTTCGAAAACTCTCCTACCGATATTTTGATCAGTTGGCCATTTTGAAACGTTTCTCGAACAGATGTTGACAGACTTGCAATTGTAGATTCCAAAACAAAACAAATTATTGACTGTGACATTACAACTTATATATTCTTGGATAATATATGTAAACCTCTCTAGTCAAGATTAGATCAAAACTTGGTTTTGTTGACGGCCTAAGTTATGTACACAATAAATGAAAAATACACAATTGCAGGCTCTTGACTTAAATCAGATACAAAATACTAACGTTTTAGTGTTGTAGATTTAAAGTTCCTTTTGATAATTTTGCAACCTTTCAATTTTTTATTTTTTTATTTTCATACATGTGTTTTTATTCAACATTGATGCATAAAAAGGAAAATCAAAAAAATCCGAGGACAATTCAATTGGAAAGTCCATCATCACATGGAAAAAATAAATGGCAAACGTATGAAAATAATGGACAACAACTTTCATATTCCTGACTTAGTACAGACATTTTCAAATGTAGAAAATGGTGGATTGTCTCAAAAATCTGTATGAACCACCTTGAAAGTTTGATGAGTGCATACAAAATAATAAATTACAAATGATTGAATTAAGGCGATTGGATGTAGAGTAAGACACGTCAATAATCTCCGTTGTAAAACTTTTAAACATGCAGTTTTTTTGGTATACTACGCTACGTCAGCAACAAAAGACATAAAATAAGTATGCAGAGATAAAAATTCCATTGTTTTTCTACTTTTGTTAAGTCATGATCAAAACTCAAATACTAATAATTTAAGTTGGTACCTAACACTACAGGAAGATAACTCTGTAAAATCATCTAAACGTTTTAATTACGTTGTGTTGTTAAGGGAATATCAAGCTTTTCTATGATCAAATTAAGTGTTTGTCAAACTGCTATATAACCATTGTATTTTTTCTGATAAAACGGTTTGTTCAAATTTTTTGAAATTTTTATATTTTTGTAAAAGGGTCAAAGTAAATACTTTGTCAAAATTTTTAGAAAATTAAACGAGCCAAATAAATTTTAGTTAAAGTTTTGGGTACCACCTTAACCAATAAATGCCAGCAATACCTTCTTAAGATATAGAAATAATACCGCTTTTGATTTTTTTCTTATTAGTTTTTGTCAAATTGACACTTTTCAAAAATCCCGAAGAATTAATCTTCGTATCAGATATAGCTTTACTTGGTATGAATAGAGTTTTATCATGTCCAATACTACACACTAAATCTCACATGACATTTCATTTCTTTTAAGATAATTTCTATCCCTAGAAATCATCCAATCTAATTTTCATTCCTTTTATCTTGTGGACAATCATGAGAATACATGTTACCTCAAGTTTTAAAAAAATATATAGAAGTACCCAAGTTTTGACCCAATATCAGTATTTTGTTCTGTGAACACCTTCGTGTTGGAATTTGAATTAAACATGAAAAGGATGTTTTCACGCGATAGAAAACAACGAACTCTATTAATTCGACTCCAATGATTAGTATAATATCGTATTCAACAGATTGCATTATTTGCTTGCATTGAAACAATAAGAAAAAAATTGTTATTGAGAAATGTGAAAAGTGAAATAGCTGTTGGAATCAAATAAACTAGTTCAAAGGAGAGGAACATTATATGTCGACATTAAGTTTTACATGCATCATCACTAAATCGACGTTCCAAACTATCTACGTTTAAGACACCTTTTTCTGCAATGCCAATAGAACGACAAATAGTTATCAAAATACAAATTACAAACTTTAACTATTAATATGTTCAGAAGATCTGTCATATTTG
This sequence comes from Mytilus edulis, assembly GCF_963676685.1. Classification (NCBI taxonomy): domain Eukaryota; kingdom Metazoa; phylum Mollusca; class Bivalvia; order Mytilida; family Mytilidae; genus Mytilus; species Mytilus edulis. Next base: position 46,411,859 of record NC_092354.1, read on the forward strand.
TTAACTATTGTATTAGCAAAGAGAAGGATACTTTGACCGCTGCCTTTATTTACATTTTAAACAATTTATTCTTAACACACCAGCAATCAAACACTGATTGTATTAACTATCCGTGTAACAAATCACTTATCAATATGTGCCTTTTCTGTTCTCTACCACTTTATCATCTGTAGCTCCTTTTATTTTAAATAAATGTGTTTATTTGTGTCACTTCGTTTTTTGAATGAGTTAAGGTAGATACATGGTATACCACCATCTATGATTGTACAATCACAGTACAAAATCGGTCTAGTTATTTGCTTAAATCTGCAAATTTGGAGACAGATTTGCAATTTAATCATTTAATGGTTAGACTATTTATTTAGATATGGAAAACTTGGTGATTTGTTGTATTATCCAAAATATTTACACAAATATCATTTTCTTTTGTATATTGAATGATTTTTTCAAATGATGCATTTAAGAAGAGATAACTCTTTTGTAAAAAAAATATACTGGACTAATAGGGATTTTTTTATTTTTACTTGTAGCTAGAAAACAACATCAGTTACCCCCTTTTTTCTTTTTATTTTCTTACAACATGTAATAGAACCTATCTTCTCACATCTTCTCATAGAATTTTTTCATGCACAAAAATGTGTTTTTTATGAACAATCTAACCAAATTTAGGCAATTTTCAACGACTCATAGCTTGAAAATAGCACGATGACCCATACTTTATATTATATTTTTGAAAAAAGCATAGTAAAATCTTCATTTTGGCAAATTATAGGAAAATTCTGTCTCAAAAAGTATAAACTTATGATCTACCTTAAGTCATTACAATTGATATTCTATAGTGTGTCTTTCTATTTTGTGATGTTATAATACTTTTTAAAAAAATAATGAGAAGGTTTGGTACCATTAAAACGTGTAATCCCGCTGTTATTGTTTGCACCTGTCCTAAGACAGGAATCTGATGTTCAATGGTTGTCGTTTACTTACGTGGTTCATAAAAAAAAGCAACAATAGTATACCGCTGATCATAAATCGATAGAGAAAAAAAAAATCTGTGTTACAAACTTAAACTGAGGGAAACGTATCAAATATGAGAGAACTACGACCCAACAGAGACACAACATCGAAATGTAACACACACAGAAACGAACTATAATATAACAATTGCCATTCTCCTGACTTGGTACAGGGCATTTTCTGGTGGGTTGAACCTGGTTCTGTGGCATGCCAAATCTCCAGCTTTAATGGCAGTGTTAATCATAACATTAAACAGCCAACATTACACGACAGGGCTACAATAAAAAAAATGGGAGAAAATATAGTACAGAGAAACAAACGAATAATAGCCATCAAACGGTAACAGGATATATGTTTACGCCAGACGCGCGCTACGTCCACACCAAACTATGGTCAGATGAAAAAAGCTTGAAAGCCATAACAACTACAAAGTTGAAGATCGACGAGGACCAAAAGTTCCAAAAAGTATCCGCCTGGGACAAAACCATCATTATTATCAAGAATAATACATAGTTTTGCAAATAGTAAATTTTATAAAATAACTATATAACAGATATGCATGATTAAACTAAAGTGGTGACTAGCTATAGAATTAAAAAGAATACATTACAAAATCACAGCCGTGTTATCCATAGTCATTGCAACACCCAAAGTGACGTCACATTTAAAATTCTAAAGCGTGTTCCGAAAATTAAGAATTAATAACAGTGAAAATTAGTAGTTATTAGATAATTAATTGTATTATCTAGCTTTGTCGGTTTTTTTTCTGTTCAAACTGCAAACCTAATATATCGGGTAAATTTCCGTGATCCAAAATTAAATCTACCAAATGAACTATATAAGTAGTTATCCCAACAGAACACACGAATACAATAGAAAAAAAAGATTTTCAACTACAAACGTTAAGACATTTGACGAAATCCGATGACAACAAACACAACATCAAAACCAAACAAATTAGTTACCCTTTTTCTCATTTTTATATAGATTAGTCTGTTGTTTTTTCCTGTTTGAATGGTTTTAAGGTAGCAATACACAGTTAGGAAAAAAACTTAGAATTGACACTCATAATTTTTAAACACACTCTTTCCCTCCTGTCTAACAAAAAAGGCTTAATACTTGTGTTATGCATGTATATATTTATAGAAAGATTATTTTCCATAGATTTGATTTCTAATGGTCATAATGGTAAAATATAATCCATGTTGGGGGTAACCATGGCTACGATCTGCATTTCTTTGATACAAAATATAGCAAAAAAAGGGGGGTGAACATGTCACAAAAGTCTCCAAAATTTGGTCCTAAGGAAATTTCAATCAATTACAGTGAAATGAATTTTTTAGACCACTTGATAGATATAAACCTATGGTCGTTTTTCCATAAGATTGAATTGTAAAGATCGAGCGCAAAATCTTTGTTGATAAACACTTTAATAATTTATGGACGGTACGGATAGGAAAATACGAACTGTCAAACAGATAAATGGCCTATAAAACATGCTAAAATCAACCTAAAAGAGGAACGAAAAATAGCAGAGGAACAGTAAAACTCATAAATCGAAAATAAACTAACAACGCCATGGTTAAAAATAAAAAAAGACAAACAATAGTAAACATGACACAACATAGAAAACTAAAGAATAAGCAATATTTAGTAATATTTTAATAAAGACTGGTGAAATAAAAAAACACAAAAGAAAATCTTGCCAATTTCCTATATTTTACATTTAGATTTACTGGTATTAACATGTCTCAAAATAAACCACTTTGCAGCGAATGCTTACTCCTCAAATACTATTGTATATACACAGACAGAGACACATAGTGAATAAACTGAAGAGATATTGCATAGTAAAGCTTAGATAATCTATGTTCATAGACATATTAACTGACATCTATGACCAACACAAACCTAATGAATTCATATTTATTATTATTTCTCAGTATTAACGTTTATATCATAAAACACGCTGAACCTGTATTGAATATGCGCACTTTTTCTGACCGCAATACATTTTTCCGGGGTTTTTACATGATCGATTTCGACCAACACCAGAATTTTAATTTAAAAAAAACTCATGCATTCTTTAAGATATGCATCAGGAACTGTTTGCTCTCTTAGATCACATAAGGTATTCAAGACGTTTTTGAATGACTCGTCTTGATCAATATACAGGTTAAGGTTTGAATTTGTTGATGTTTGAATAAAAATATCATCTTTTTGAAAATGAAATACAATAAAGATATGTAGTAGAAACCATCCGTTGAATATTTATTTTACTTGCCAAGAATAACAGATAAGATGTTCTTGTGGAGATGCCAATGTTACCATTTAAGGGCATTTTACATGTACAATGTACGTCACTAAAGTTGTTTAATGGGATTATGAGTTCCTTTGGTTAATATTGCTCGTCTAGTAATTTTTGTGATTTTCTCTTGTGTTCTTCTCATGCCATTTAATATATAAAAGAGGTGTGGTATGATTGCCAATAATAGTCCAGCCAATCTAGCATAAATTTGACCCCAACCTTAAAGTAATTGCAACAGAAGATTTTTAAGTTTTAAACTTTAGCATTATACCCCATATATACACAGGAAAAAGTCCAATTAAATCTTACTTGAGGAAGACTAAAAAATAACAATTTAAAATTCCTATGGAGATTTGCATTGGAAAAGGGAGATAACTCTGCAAAAAAGGCAGAAATATCAATAAAAATTGATATAAAATTATAACTTTACGGCTTCTATTCAACAGAATGTATTGATTATTGATATTCTAACAGTCTTTAGAATATAACAAACAACTCTAAAGGTGTTTTCATATATTTTATCAAGCTACAATCTAGACTTCATAATTCATGAGTTGACCATTTATTGAATTTTTCAACAGGTCAAGGAGAAGAATCTCAAATTTAATAAAAATAATTAAGCAAATATTCTTCTTTTTGTTATTCTAAGTTTTTTTCAACAAGGTAGAGATGCTGAACAAATATAATATACAGATATAAACAATACGAAATTTTCACATTTTGTTTTCAAAATAGTCACAAAGCCACAAATTTCCTATTTCTTCAACGAAAAATGCACCCCCCAAAAAAATTACTTATAACACTTCGGTTTTGTACATTTCATGTGCAGATGATTATATAATATAGTCAAATACGAAGTTATAACCCCATCAAAGTATCATACTTAACATAAATTTTAGGAAAATCAATCAAAAACGGATAAAAAAGACTCATTTTTGCAGAGTTATCTCCCCTTCCAATGTTAATTTCCATATAGGATTTAAAAATGCTGATTTAGAGTTTTTCTTATGTTAGATTTTTCTGTGTATATTTTGGGCTAAATGCTATAGATTAGAACTAACACATTTTCTGTTGCAATTAGTTTGAGGTTAAAACTTATTTTGACTAGACTATAAGCAACTATCTACCAAAGTACAATTGAAGTAGATGTACTAAAGTATTGGCTTAACGGCCTTTAACAATGAGAAAAAATATCTGGCTGTATATATTTCTGTAAATTTTCATTCCTTTTTAACTGCAGCGAAGGGCTTATAATTATCAGCAGTGAACGATATATATCTTCTTTGTCGTATTGTGAAAGAAATGAAATAAACTCAAGTATGATTACTGGTTTAATATCAATAACATTCATAATGACAGTGCATATTTATTTCATTATTGTATAATATTTATCATATTTTATAAAAACTATCATTACTTACACAATATTTTTTGATAATTCACATCCATTATCTGTTATAAAACTGAAACTGTTCTATTTTTCATCTAAACAGAATTCAAACATAAAATATTAGCTAGAACTATGTTGCAAAAAGTCAAAAAAGTTATTTTCTTATCATGTATTAAAACGTTATTTCTATATACGGTTATAAATCGTAGGTCAATATATAAGCCATCGAGACTGCGTATAATTTAAGAGTTGACTATCAATGCTATAACTGATATAAAGGATATATTTACTTGCTGATATTTTACTTGTTTGAGGGGAATTACGATTAGAAGCTGAGGTATTAGTTAATCTGAGTTTTAACGGACAACATTGTCAAGTTTCTATATGTTATTTGTCTTATTTTGCAGATTTGTCAGTGTGTAAATTATGTTATAAATTACATAAATCATGGACATGTGTTAAATGGAACGATCTACATGATGATTACATTTTATGTAAAACACAGTGTAAAGAAGCAAGTGAAAGTTATCTGTATTATGGAACATTTGTAAGTGTGTTTGTTAAACATGGTTCATTTAGAATAAATTCCTTATGCTCATGACACATGCTTTTTGAATCTATTTATTATTTCCTCATTTTAGTTTGCTAAAACTACAACAACAAAAATTCTTCGTGTGTGACTTATACTTACAATGCTAGTCTTGTATTATTTTTACTTTTAGTTTCTTGTGTATAATTTGGAGTTTAGTATGACGTCCATTATCACTGAACTAGTATATATTCGTTTAGGAGCCAACTAAAGAACGCCTCTGTGTGCGGTAATTTCTAAATGCATTGAAGACCGATTGGTGACCTTCTGTTGTTGTCTGTTCTGTGGTCAGTTTGTTTTCTCTTTTACACATTCCCCATTTCCGTTCTCAATTTTATTTAGCTGTTGGATCCAAATAATTTTCACGTTAAACTATCATGTCTTATCCAGTTTTGCTCTAATTGATCTAGATTATCTGGCATTCCATGTTTCAAAGGAAACTCTTTATAATTTGTTCAGATTATTTTGAAGTTTGCATAATGAAATGTATATTGATATGTTTATTTATGCTACTATCACGACACGCCAAATGATTTTTTTTCTTCTGTGCATGAAGTTATAAAGATTTGCACCACTTATTGCGGACCTGTTTTTGTATTGCTATGCGTTACAATTTATGACAAAAATAAGCAAAGACCCATCGAAACAACATCTGATAAACAAATTTAATAATACTTATAGATATTTGAATGATATTTTGGCTCTCAATAATGACGACTTCAGTATGTATATTAAAGAAATTTATCCTGTTGAACTTACTTTAAATAAAGCTAATACTAACAATGACCACTGCCCTTTCCTCGATCTTGATATCTATATCATTAAAGGAAAGCTGAATACTAAAATTTATGATAAAAGAGATGATTTGTCATTTCCTATCGTTAATTATCCATTTTTAGATGGTGACGTTCCCTTGTCACCATCTTACGGTGTTTATATATCTCAACTTGTACGATTCGCTCGTGTATGTAACAATGTTTTAGATTTTAACGAGAGAAATTTATGTATTACTGAAAAATTATTACACCAGGGTTTTCGATATCACAAACTAGTCAAAACATTTACTAAATTTTATAATCGGTATAAGGACATCATTCGTAAATATAGCTCAACATGCAGACTTCTTATACGTTCAGGTATTTCACATCCATTTTTTTATGGAAATATTCTTTATAAAGCACAAAGGTGTCAGTATTCACCTCAAAAACTAACAGAACCTTTGAATAGACTTACTAAGAAGGGATATAGTTACGATACTGTTGTCAGGTCATTAAAGATTGCATATTTTGGCGTTAATATTGATTCACTTATAGGGTCTTTGCATCGGAACTAAACACATTTATTCAAAAACCAGTTGTTGGCATGACACGGGCTATGATCTTCTCATATATGTTATGATGGTATGATACTAAACCCCTAACGGGAAGGATTGTGCCTGATGTTCATATGATGAAATCATAATCTTTCAGTCAGTTTAATTGAAGTCTGGAGCTGGCATGTCAGTTAACTGCTAGTAGTCTGTTGTTATTTATGTATTATTGTCATTTTGTTTATTTTCTTTGGTTACATCTTCTGACATCAGACTAGGACTTCTCTTGAACTGAATTTTAATGTGTGTATTGTTATGCGTTTACTTTTCTACATTGGCTAGAGGTATAGGGGGAGGGTTGAGATCTCACAAACATGTTTAACCCCGCCGCATTTTTGCGCCTGTCCCAAGTCAGGAGCCTCTGGCCTTTGTTAGTCTTGTATTATTTTTTATTTTAGTTTCTTGTGTACAATTTGGAAATTAGTATGGCGTTCATTATCACTGAACTAGCACATATTTGTTTAGGGGCCAGCTGAAGGACGCCTCCGGGGTGCGGGAATTTCTCGCTACATTGAAGACCTGTTGGTGACCTTCTGTTGTTGTTTTTTTTTTTCTATGGTCGGGTTGTTGTCTCTTTGGCATATTCCCCATTTCCATTCTCAATTTTATTCGCTATTCATGCACTCAAAAAAAAAGTATAATTCGTTAAGTAATTTCAGCTTTTTTCACTGTAGTAGCTTCAGTACACTTCAAACCTTTCGCTTGCTGTAATGTAACATGTTAAGAATATTCAGTAGTTTTTATTTACCTGTACTTATTAATAGTAAAATACTTGATAAGGCACAGAACAGTACTGAATTGATGGCACGATAATATAGTGAACAATACTGACCTAATCGCAGTGGATAGGTCTTATTATCATAATTTAGTAGAAAATAATGGGATAATTGTATCCCTTGATAAAACTGATTTGTACATGAATTTATTCATTACATTTGAAGAATTGTCTTAGCCGTGTGATACAACTTTTTTTATCAACTGCTTCCGGTATATATCAACTGCTTCCAGTTTATATCAACTGCTTCCGGTATATATCAACTGCTTCCGGTATATATCAATTGCTTCCAGTTTATATCAATTGCTTCCGGTATATATCAACTGCTTCCAGTTTATTCCAACTGCGTCCGGTTATTATAGCATGCCTTTCTTAAAAGTTATCAAAAAGCTTAGTGACGTCATTCTGCAAAATCCGGAAAATTAACCTCAGTGGTATATTTTATTGAAAAAAATAACAAAGTAAAATAAAAGAACGGAATGTTAGGAAACAGGAATATATATTTGAAAACTGCAAAACTGAAAAATAATACAATAAATGAATTTTATATATTTTTTAAATGTTTTCTTATCTGTATGACTTCTGCTGAAGTATATGATATAATGAATGAAACATGTCATTTTATTTGATATCAGACCCCTTCTCAGCCCATGGTCCAACTCATCTAACCAGCCTGTCGGCACTCGGGCTGATAAGGGGTCTGATATGAAAAATATATTGTTATAATTTAACCACAGCGATCAAATGACATATTCATGGAATCTCTGCAAAGCTATGTCTAAATACAACGCAATATGTTGTACATATTAATCGATCAAATGAGATCGCCGTATTTTTTATCTTTTATCTTATGCGTTTTGCAAGGACTTGCAAGTTTTGGTCGAAATCAACTATAAACGTTGCTCATTAGGATTTTCTCCAAACGTTAAAATGATTAATGAAAAGGACTTGTGTTTGTTATGAATATCAGGTAAACCAGAAGTGTTTTTCTTACATACTTAATTATTATATATGTGCTTTCCTTCGTATGTTTAATTTATTTGATAGGTTTCAGTTTTCTTTTCGTCTTTTAATTTTTTCTGGATGTCTACATTGATTCTTTATTTGATTATTTGAACATATATGCATTTAAGTTATTCAATGAATTATTTATTAACATGCTAATGGGTACTTTAACAATAAGAAATACTATTTGAACATGCTTCTTTTTTAATATGTCCGTAAATATTGATTTTGAAATGTCAATTAAAGAATATACAAGGTATATAACAAAGGCAGAGCAAACACGCGTTATAGAAGAAAACACTTCATGATCTGCTTTCTCTTCCGGAGCACCTGAGATCACCCTAAATGTTTGGTGGGGTTCGGGTTGCTTCGTCTCTGGTTTTGTATGTTGTGTCTTGTGTGCTGTTGTTTGTCTTTTTCTTGTTTGGCCATGACGTTATCAGATTGTTTTCTATCTGTGAGGTTGACTGTCCCTCTGGTATCTTTTGTCCTTCTTTCGTAGATGTTGTAATTTTCCACCCATTTAATGGTAGAGTTGTTAATGTTTTTCGATGAAACATATTACTGACTTTGGACTCTGCATACTCTAATAGTACTGAATGTTAGGCTCTCCCTTGACACCATTTACGAGTACGGTCTTGGGAAACGATGATAGTCCATCGGAAGTGGACGATTAATAACTGACCCGTGTCAAGAGAAAGCAATGTCTGTTGCACGTACAAGACAACCTTATAGGTTTCGAAAAAGAGCAGGCTAGTGCCGTTACAAGGCAGCACTCGCATCAGCAAAGTGGTATTGAAAAATTAAAAAAAAATTGCAAAGGAATTAATTTAAAATACAACTAATTTTTTCAAAATCCACTATAAAAGATATGTTTAAACTAAACGAATATAAGAATCACAATAGTGAAATCATTAGAACAGGTAAATTTTCCTTTAGAGAAACATGTGCATTTACAAATAATCTCTCGCGCTAGAAAGTCTTTACATACTTAGCGTGATAGTGTCAAACAATTCTCAAAGGACATTTTATCAGTATATTATAATTTCTTATATTAATCCTTTTTTTATAGTTAAAGCAGTGTTTTTGTGGAGAACAAAAACCAGTGGCGTCTAACAAAAACGGGAAGAATAATTGTACTCAATGCCCAGATGACCCCCAGGAAAATTGTGGAGGACAATCGGACTATCAATGGCTGATGTCTTTTTCCAAACTTGGTAACTTTAGCAGAATGTGTAATTTTTTGAAACTAAATATATGCATTGTTAAAATTTAAGGCACACCTGTACCTTGCATTAAATTGGTTGGCAATTTTTCAAAACAGTAATTATAAATCAATTTATTCCTTTATATTGATAAATAAAACAGCACAATTGGCATATATTCAACTGAAGAATTTTCAGGTATTGCGGATGAACAAGCTTTATTAACAATTTTCAGTATTGTTGATAAAGATTTAAATAAAGGCTTGTGGGTTAAGACTTTCACTTTGTCTCACTTTCACCTTTGATGCGATAGAAGACGCTAATTTTGCATTTATTTAAATATTTATTCGATTTTAAGTTAACATACTCATAATAGCTCTATAACATTATCCCCGTAAGTAAATTTGTAGTACAATTAAAATATAGCTTCGGAAATCTAAATATTATGTATTATAATAAGATTAACCATTTAATGTAACTATATGTTTTTCTTTTAATGGCATCCATGTGATCAGCAGTACAAACGTTTGTTTGCAAAACAATTTGACTTTCTGACATACTACTTATTTCTTTTACATATAGTTACCTCATATGTAACTAAGCAACAGATAAAAAAGTAGAGCAATGTGGCGTATTATTATAATATCACTGATTCAGTAATGAAATAGAACACATTTTGTACCAGACTTGAAATTTGTGAAAATGTAACTAATCTTTTTCAACCTATAATATAAATAGTAATCCATTTTAAGAGACAGAACATCTGGCACATTGTTTGCTAGAAGTACCAGGACTTTAAGTGTAACGGCTACGACTTCAAGATTCATTTACTTTTCATTTTCATTTAAGATACACCCATGAATATGACAAACACTTGCACATCTTCAGCGACAGAACCGAGGAGTACGTCCTTGAATACCACATATTCAACCACTACGACTACTGAAAATACACAAAAATCATTAACTCAGACCACAATGCATGCAACAACAGATATAGTATCGTCAACTGCAGGAGGTATATTCTTTATTTAAATAAATAATATTTAAAATTAAGCGATAACTGTATTGAATTTGAAGCTTTACGGACGTCCATCGGTAGTTTTACTGTCGCAAATTTAGTTTACCTGGCGACGCGGAGCGGAGACAGGTAAACGGGTGTTTGCGACAGTAAAACTACCGATGGACGTCTGCAAAAGCTTCAAATACAATACAGTTATCTCTATTATAATGCAAAACAAGTTCATAATTAAATTTCAATCATTATTTCAGTGTAAAATCTTCATTAAAGAAAATTCCGCGAAAAGATGTTATCTTCTTTGGTCCCTACACTAGGTGACGTCATAGCTATGCTTCCGGCGTCAAACATACACACCGGGTGTTTTCTGGCTTCTGTGTCGCTTCAGAATGTAATAAAGTTTGATAAAAAGTGAATTTTAAGGTGCAACATGTGAGTTTTTTTGCTTATAATTGTAAAATTACATGTCAATACATTCAGTAATTCAAAATGTCGACTTCCTTAGTTACAGACAAGGAGATAGAGAATTTAACGTTAACTGTCATCCAATCAGAATCATTGATACAAAATAATTGCATTATAATATAAGATAATAGCAAAAAATGTCTGCACTGTTCAACCTATTTCAAAATCAAAAACACTTTTTTTACTTTACCTTCATTTGTTTTGTTTTTTTTAATAAAAAATTGGCCAGAATAAAGATTAGAAAAATGCAGAAATGCCACTGCTTGAAGTAAAAAGTAAAATCACAAAAATACTGAACTCAGAGGAGAATCCAATCGGAAATTCCATAATCACATGGCAAAATCAAATGACAAAACACATCAAAAAAACGAATGGACAAGAACTGTCATATTGGTATGTTGAGCAAACAAATTTTGATAGTTTTCATTTAATCACAATAATTATGATTGATTTATTGATTTGCATAAATATAAGCAGTTGTATCATTTAACTAATCAGGAGAGTTATAATGAACATTGGTATTTTGTAGCAAATAAAGAATGGGGTATGTGGAATGACTGGACGTTCTGTGAAGTAAATTGTATTCGGGAAGATACAGAAGATGGTAAACAGAGGAGATGGAGAACATGTAATGGCTTGAAATGTTCTGGTAAAGAAATGGAAGAACGAGCATGCTCAGAGCCAGAAATATGTAAAGGTATGAAAGCTTCAATGTATGACGTACAATGAATTCGTATTTATCCTTAATATTAAGTTTGTAAGGCTTACGTATTAATAATTTTCACCCACTGATATTATATTTTTATGTTTCTCATTTCAAACGTCACTTTTTGTAGCACCCTAGCCCAGGCGGAATATTGCTATGTTTTGTCTAATTCTTCGTTATCATTCGTCAGGCCATTTGTGGTCAGTCCTATGTAGTGAAATGAATTTTCGTCATCTTCCTGATACATCGTATTTCATGTGCTGTTTCTAAATGCATATTTCTTTTAAACTCGTATAAACTTATATCGAAATTAACTGTGGTTAAGAGTTTGTTAAAACGACACAGATAATATTTAAAGAGTTTATGTAAAATGCTGAACTAATAGCAACATCTTGATTATATCAGCTTTAGCTTGAGTTTAGCGTTTTCTACAAAAACAAAGGCAAATTCTTTCCTATGTAATTATCAAAAATATATAACTTACCATTACAATGAAGTCCAATTTATTTCATCTACGTATTTTGCTGATACGTAATTTAATATTAGATTTAGTTTGCCTTCTATTTACTCAATAATTAAACAAATGAAATATCACACAAGATAAAAACACTTTTCCTTTTGTTTTTTTAGGAATGAGACCAAGGAAACTGTTATGTAAATGCCCAAAGAGGTTAATAAATACAAAATGGCACTTCCTTGATGGAATGAATATAACAGATGCTGAAGTAAAGAAAATAGTCATTGACGATTTCAACAAGAATATAAAATCCGAGATCTCGGTTGACAAAAAAACTGTATCAAAAGAGATACGGAAGAAAAACTCATCGGTAGACAAAAGAAAATCTTCACAATTTATAGGATGGGGCTGCATTGTTTTTCTCGTTCTTCCAATGGTTTTCTTGATCGCAATAGACATACTCAACTGTTGCATTCACTTCCGGTCACGCTTTGGCGACAGGAAACGGATCGGAATTATACCAATTAGTATCACCCAAGATCAGAGAGATAGTACTACGCCTTTGCAAGAAAATGTCAATGACGCCGAAATTTATTACGCCAGCAGATGTGGCAATGATTTTCATCCTGACGAAATGAAACGTGAAACTTACCAGAGAAGAAGGGACGACTACAATCAGCTAGGCAGAGGTGAATGGCTGCAGTACATGTAACGCATTTTACTTGTTTGACTTTCCTTAATACATTTGATACTGTGCTCATCAGAATGATTGCAAAATAGAGCAGTTTTTAACTTTACTAAATGTTCTATGATTTGGGAAAATTGTTCCTCTATGAAATAAATATATAGTTTATAAAAGAGATTGTGTTTCTTCAAACATGTCAATTTTCAATGTTTTACATGTATAGCTAAAGCTGTTTTTGACATAAACCAGACAATGAACCTACAACCCACTCTTTCCCAAAAAAAAAATGACAATAAGTCAATAAGTCAGCAAACAAAACATAATTTAAATTGTACAATGTCTCAACTACACGTCTTGATCCAGGAGCCTTATATCTAGATAAGATAAATACTAGAAAATTCAGCTTTAAGTAACAGTGTTTTTCTTGTCAGTTGAATCTAGAGTTGTAACACTATATTATATATTATAACAAAGGCCTCAGAGCAGGGGTGTTGTCTCTATATCCCAATAGTATGAGGTCAAATTTTGCAAATTTCCAGATTTAACATTTTTGTCTGATATTTCGAGTTATTATGGAGATAAAATGTGTTTTCAGCCGGCTATCGCCTTCACTGGTGATTTAATGGATGGATCTGTCCTTGAGCTGTCACTTATTAAGACATGTTTCTGTTACTAGTACTGTATCTTACGATCATTTACGATATATATTATCTAACGTGAATTCAATTATATTGTCATGCCAAATATATCATGTACTGTGTTACAACTTTAAATTCTACTGACAAGAAAAAGAAACACCAGGCCACCGAAAGCTGATTAATTTAATTCAGTGTAAATGGCCGAGTGGTCTAGAGCGATGGACATAGTGCAGGTGCTGTTGTGTCCATATCCCATTTCCACCAGTTTGAATCGAAGCGAAGAACGAACAAAAAAATGGTTCCGTTAATTTGCAGATTTAACGTTCTGTGCTGATATCTAAAAAAATTATGAATATATATGTACATCAAGACATCAACAGACGAAATGTATAATGAGAAACATGTTATGTAGCTAATGGAAAAAAAACATTTTTGCTGTTAAAAAAAAGCGGGCAATTATTTAAGCTATATTTAACAGTATGTGTTAACTGTGTTAGGTGCCGTTCTTATACATAGGGTCTTATAATTAACTTGAGTTGTGGTGCATGTAAATGTACAAACCGGACTAACTATCACATTATATACCATCATGAGTTAGTACAATGGGAGTGTTTGACGAATCGTTTAAGCTTGGTTGTCTGTCTCTTGTAAGGTATCTTTTATCCCTCTCTTACTTAAGTTTTTCGTAATGTTTCAATTATCTCCGAAATACACGTGATCTGTGTTGTATGTATTGCTCATTTAAAGTGTTTCTAATAAAAACAAGAAAACGTTTGATAAAAAAGATCCAATAAATTTTTAGAGTTATCATTCTTTACTCGGTAAAACTTATTTTTAATTTGTATAGGTTTTATCCATGACCATACCATTGATTAGAACACGATAACCTACATGTGCACTATATATTACAATTTGATGTTTTACCACTTTGTTCAGGAGAAAAAAGCATACACAAATATAACCTATCAAATACATGGCGAAACACTAGAGACCCACTGAAGACGGAAATTGACCAAACATAGCCTTGTTATATATTTCTTGAAATAAAAAAGTTTAAGTGACTTTATAATCGATATAAAAGTATACCAAAGGAAACTAATTGATACTATCAGGTATATTGTAGAATGAACTATAGATCATTTTCTTAATTTACCTGACACACTGAAAAAGGTAATTTCAAAATCACATTTTGGAATTACTTAAACGTTTGAAAATATATTAACCTGAAACAAACAAAAAACACCTTAATTATACTATACTGTTTGTACCATTACAAACTGACAATCAGCCATTTCAAACGCGTCATGAATGTGGCAATATGAAAACACCAATTTAATTGCATAGGACTTCGTATTTTTTTTTATTTTCTTTCATTTACTTTTTTATAGCTTAATTGACTACACAACATTTACAGAACATAACCTTCCGATGTAAATGCTATATTGCACGTATTTGAAAAAAACATCGTTGATACGATTGATCCTAAAGACTATTTCGTGCTTCTAAAATTAAACGGTAAAATATCAGGAGTAAAAACTTGTTTTCAAACTGAAAAACCGAACACATTTAAATAACACATTATAGATACCAGGATTAAATTTTGTATTTGAGCCAGACGAGAGTTTCTTCTACAAAAGACTCATCAGTGACGCTCGAATCCAGCAAAGTAAAAAAGGCCAAATTTAAGTTTACTTTTCCCTACATATTTATATCTGAACGTGTATATTTAGGTCTTTACTTTCCATTATATACCTATATGGAGTTATTTTTTTTCAGAACGACAGGTCATTCTTTTTCAGAATCAACCCGGACGATACCATGTTTCAATGATATATGCTCCAAGGCATAAAATAATGACCTGTGTGATGTCATTATTTTCCTTGATAAATATGCAATATATAATTACCTCAAAACTTAATTCGTCTAATAGTTTTTTGTTGCCGATTTGGAAATTTATTTTTTAAAGTTCAATCGATGAAAGATGTAAAAGAAACCGTCATTGTAGTCCCGTATTTTAATTTTAGAAATAAATAACGTGAAGTTTTGTGAATTTATCGCTACAATAAAGAAACATTATCATATATGTCAGATGAATTTTAATGTAGACTTTCATAAAATAAATCCAGATTTAACATATTCGTGTGTAAGATTTTGAAGATCTTATTGAGTCAACCTGAAAAGGTTGATTGATTTTGTGTTGCTTGCTTAACGTCCAGTGGCAAATATTTCATGCATGTTCAGAACGATACACACTGAATAGGAAATCATACTGTGACCTACATGTATTTATATTCGTCTTCGTGTCAGTTCTTAACTTTTTTAAATTTACGTATACCTTTTTACTCTATCAAATGATCAACTAATAAGCATGATAAGATAATCTTATATTCTATTGAATAACATTAACGTAACTCACGATATGGTCAGGTGCGGAGGGTATATAATTATATCCAGATTATCTTTTAATAAAATGTATTGCTATTCAAAAGACAATCTTTCTGAATTTTTCATTCGATTCAAATAAAATTGTTAAAAAAATAACCACTTTTCCGCGATAGAAATAACATAACAAATAGAAAAAAAAACATACCCCTCCCCCTTGTCCATAAGCTATGTGGTACAATAAATTACTGACAATGTGTCTTGTATTTGTCATACACCGTTATCGGATGGTAACAATACATCTGTGTCTTACTTCATGCAGTTACAGTAATATTTTTTTTTGTGTATGGATAATAATTTTTAAAAGGTTTATATCTAAATTATTTAGTGAGTTTTATTTCACATTCTAAATGAGCCGTAGGGCGCATTTAAAACCTGAACGCATTAGAAAGGAATATCCCACTTTAGTGTTGTCGGTAAAATAGGATACTAAATTTTACAAAACGTATAAAATTAATATTTTTTGACGGTATATAAGTCAGATAATGCATATTTTAAGGTTTTTCTTGTCGTAGAACACACCTCGGGGTGTCAGGATTGTTCAAAGAAAGACCTCCCTCCGGTCGGTCTTTCATTTGATCAATCCTGACACCCCTCGGTGTGTTCTACGACAAAAAAAACCTTAAAATATGCATTATCTATAACATATTTAGTATCAAATTAAAAAAAAACAATGACAGAATAACCGATAGTACCATCAGAAACTAGGTTTCCAAAACCGGATTCTTCATACATGGGGTACCTGTGTTATATAAACAACTTCAATATCACTGTATATAACTTTATAATATAGGATCATAAATCTTTAAGCTCTATACTAGAAGATATGATATATTTGTTGATACACACAAATATATTGAAGTATGTATCTTTCTAATGTTTTGGTTACCATATACGAATTGAAAAAATCAAAGCTAAGTTGTTCAGTTAACTTCATAAGAATATAACACGTTAGGGTCAATAGTTTTTTTTATAGAGGCATAAATAGCAAGAGGACAATTGAAAAACAATACGTTATTGAAAACATGAAACAAATTAAACAAAAAAAAACAACTAAAAAGCCTAACTACTAATGTATTTACCGGGAAAAGAGTACTGCGAATCACAGACTTAACAAGAAACCGAGATGACTTCCAAATGGTTTCGACAGAAAAATTTAGTTTAAGAAAAAAATACCGATTTGATATGCATTTGGTATGGATAAAACAGAGAAAAAAAAGAAAAGAAAAAAGCCAACCAACATGCAGTTTTCAGTGATGAAATTATGTTTTTTTTTTTTTGGTAAAACACTTTAAATCACTTTTCTCTGTTCAAATTTAAGTATATATACTGACAATTATTGATTAAGAATTGACATGATAACCTTCGCGGAAATATGGATACAAAATATAATTATTTGAGCCAAACATTATTAACAATTGGGACGGTCGCGATGGCTCTTTATATTCTAAAGCCAAACTACTACAGGTTGCGTCTATCGTTAATGAAATTTGTTTGCTGTTGTTCTGCGGTTTGCATATTGTGTCGACTATTGTAGTTTGTGTAAGTGCGTTTCTGTGTTATAAATGTTCTATAGCGATAGTGATACGTTGTAACTTTGTCACAAAACAGGAGGTATAGACTAAAATCACAAAAAGCTCTGAACTCCGAAGATAGTTCAAAACGCAAAGTATCATTACTCAGACTTTCTCATTTGTTTCAAGCAGAATTCAGAAAGATATACATTGACGGATATATATGGGAATGTATGCAGCATAATTTGTACAGTTGGAAAGTATCAAATATCAAATGACAGTAATGTTTCGGTTTGTAAAGAGTCTGCCCTTAAAATGACTTGTTTTTAAACTATAAATATTCCTAAATGTTAGGCAATCTAAAGACATACATGTATAAACATTAGACTTTGATCGATATTTCCATAAGTAAATAGAAACGTCGAACATATAGCAAAGGTATTTTAATGATTATACAATAAGTTGTATCATAATGAATATAGAAGGTAAACATACACTTGTATTCTCATTAGTTCATTATGTTACAGCACGGGGTAATTATCAAAAACGGAACGTAGATTATTGAGTTTTTACTGTCTTGGAAATAGGTAAATATACCAGTGAGTGTACATTCTAGGAAGTGATGAAATGCATTGTTAAAGTTGAATTTACATTATTGCAGAGTTTTTTTTTTTAAAAGACATCATTATAATATGAATAACATTTCTGCATTAAATTTAATCCTATTCTTTTGACAATAATCATTATAATTCTAAAAAGGTTATAGAGTTACTGTAGTGGAATTATTATAAAATATCTTATTTCATCTTGTTCCCTGATAAAAAATATATCAATATACGTGAATGGCTAACAAGGAGAAATAGGATGAAATTGAACGTCAACTGTTGTAAGTTACTAGGGTTAAGCTTAAGGGAAGGCAAGTCTGGTTGTGACGCAGTAAACGATAATCAATAAAAATGATAAATCAGTTTTGTAGATCATAGAAAAATGTTGGGTCAGTTCAAAATACCTTTTTTGACTAGAGAACAACTTTACCGAAATAGAACAAAAACCACTGCACTATCTTTGTGCGAATTTCCTGTTTTGCAGCGGTAGTGCATTATACATTATCTTAATAGACATAAACCAAAATGTTTATTGTTTTCCCTATATTACTTTACGTTATTAAATTGAGTCAAGGAAAGTTAAACATAAAGATTTAACCATAATTTCATTTGTAGACTTAGAATGAACATTTTTCTGTGTTATCAGACATTTTGAAAAACATCTTAATATAGAGCGTTCTGGATAAAACATCCATTACTTCTTGTTCAAAAAGATTATGCTATGGTGTGTATATGAAATAATGCGAGAACACCACACAAACACATAAAAACTCGATTCAGTTACCTTAACATTGTTATAAAACGTTTATTTTTTTCTAAATCCTTTCAATGAAGCATTATATTTTCAAATTTGTCGTAATTCAATTTCATAATTATAAGCAATATTTCAAATATTGTTTGTTATCGCAACTTTACAAAATTTTCCTTTGGTCAAACTGACTAATAATTTCTTTACTCAGCACAGTAAAGTGATATGACAAATTATCGTGCACATATTCCGCTGTTAATGAAATAAACAACGTTGCCATAGGTAAAATAGCGATAGACAGACTATGATTTGTCATCTCAACTTGATTGCTTTCCTCACTTTCGACGTACCGGATCAAGCGAGAAAATAAAGATCAAACAATACGATGAATTTCCTAGCATGACTCACAATGACGCTGTTATTTTATATTCCTAAATGCCACCAAGATTTGTTAAAAGTCAAAATGAAGGTAATTTCAGACAGATACTTGTAGAATACACACTTATCATTGACGGCTTATCTGTCAACACATCAGGTTTGTCATTGTGAACGCTTTTTCCTCAGATTTTCTGATTATTTTAAATAATATCTGCTTATGGGTTAGAAATAGGTTAACAATGGTAACCTACTGTCAGCGATTATTAAAAACAGTTGACGTTAATTTATTCTAAAAATTTTGAATAGTATGTGTAATGTTTTGTGTTATGGTTAAGTGTGTTTTGTCTTATCTATTTTCTTTTACTAAATTTTATATTTTTTTTAATCGTCACTTGAACAAGTTGATTTCTGCTATATGGTTATATCACTGAACAATTAACGAACAAAAATCAATCAAAAACATTTTCTGACGTCAGACACGCAAATCAATGAACTTGTTTGTAGATAGATGTTTTTGTGTTCTGTTAAATTTTTCATTTTGAAATTGTTACACGATGATGACTGCTGTACCCATATTTTGACTGTTTTATTTATTGTGACTGTTTAGTTAACGCATCATTGTAAATATAACGGAATTTGATGAGACTGTCATCAAAGTGAGAGGGTTAGCGCTTTAAAACCGGGTTTAATCCACCATTTTTTACATTTGAAAATGCCTGTACAAAGTCAGGAATATTACAGTTCTTGTCCATTCGTTTTTTATGTGTTTTGTTATTTGATTTTGCCATGTGATTTAACTTTTTTCTGTACTGTGTATCCTTTATTTTTGTGCATCTGTTACTTTATATAACGCAAGGAAAGTGGTCAGCAATATCCGAAGTAAATCAATTAAAACATGTATCTCCTGTATTTAATTCAAAAACAGAGTGTATTTTCGAAATAAAAATATTTCATTTTAAAAACTCATTCGCTAATATATTATGATAAATATAAATCAAAAAGCTATAAAAAATTTAAACGTTTGATTTTATAATCAGTTGTTTTCGTGTCAAATTTTGATTGGCAATCCAAACATGAAGACATATTAAAATATTAACAAGAAAAAGATTGTAAAGTGTATACAGTACATTTGAATTACGGAAACGTTTTTATGATTCACTCATCCTTTAGGACAAGGTGTAGGTTATAAAAGGCATGATTTTTTTTTATAAAGATACTTTTCAAAACTTATAGACTTTATCATACTAAATAAGTTTTCTCTTACTGTATTGTTCGTTCCACCAATTGTGTCGCGTTCGTTGTGCGTTTTTTAAAAATCACTGTACAATGTTTAACCAGCGTACATCTGGTAGGAATGATTCTATTGAAAATTGGGACTTTCAACGTTATTCCAGATGAAATGAACAGTTAATAAATATATTCCAGAGGTTTGAAATAGTATAGTACAATTAATAAAACAATAATGACTTACTTTTCACAATTTGAGGCTCTTCCAAATGCCGATGTTGGTCCAATTTCGCCTAGACGAAAGCACACATAAGAGTTCGTTGAACTTGGTTTGCCGAATGCCTTAGATGGCCTTCCAATTGCTTTATTTTTTTAAATTTGTTTTACATATAAAGCATTGTAGATGTGGTGTGATGGCCAGTGAGACAACTTTCCACCAAAGTTTAAATGAAGTGGGTGAAAAGCAATAATAAGAGTCCAATGTACAACATTTAACAATGAGAAAAACCAAAAAAAAAATTAAAACGAGAACTAACGGTTATCTATCTATAACTTATAAATCATTTATTAAAAAAGAAAAAAATACGACAGATCTGTATAACCAATGCAATGCAGACTCCTGACGTTGGACCGACACAAAAAAATGCGGCGGGATTAAACATGTGAGCCCAACCCTCTCCTTAAGCTGGGACACTGGTGTAACAGCACATGATAACAAAAACTGTACAGTTGCAATTGATTCAACTCAAAATGTCGATACAAGGCACAAAAAAAAAACATAGGCCTTATATACACATGGAAAAAAGTATTGCAACACCAAATTGAAATTCAAATTAAAGAAACATTATTTATTTTTTTGTGAAAAATTTGTTGAAATAGAACAAGTTAAACATTATTTAAATATCACCTGAGTTTGATCAATAAATATTGACTGGATAAGTTCTTATCTGCACATGCAGCTACTGTACTCGCAGACAATAAAACAGATGTTTGTATCCTCATTCTGTCCAACTCTTTAAATAACCAAGTTTGTAAAGTTAAGTGATTGACACCTTGTAATTGGTCATCCATAACTCATAACTGCAGCAAGATGGCAGATAATCAGCATGAGAGAAGCAGGTGTGTTGCCGTGACAATTGCACGTATTGTTTGTCATCACCATTCCAATATAAGTTGTTTTGAGAATAAAAATCTGGCAACAAGCGATGTTAAAGACCTTCCGAGATCAAGAAAACCCTCTATAACATCTGCTAGGGGAAATCAAGCATAATGAAGGTTGGTCAGAAGGAAACCCATTGCAAACAATACAATCCTAAAAAGAGAGTGATGACCATACAGGAACATTAATCAAGAACTGTTTGAGATCGGTTCATCGCTACTGGTTATCGTGCGATAAGACCATTTCGGGTACCTTTGCCTACGAACAGACATTAAGTTGCCCGTATCCAATATAGTGCAGAGCTAGCCATAGTTGGAAATCAGCATCCTGGAGGAAGATCCATTGTTCCAATGGAATTCGGTTTATCTTTCTTGGCCCGATCGTAGCCCGAATTTGAACCATATCGAGCATATATGGGACACTATTGGGCGTAAGGTGCACGAACGGACACCCCAGTTCAAACACGTCTTGAAATAAGCAATACCCTTCGTCAGGAATGGTTGCTGTCACCTTAGCAACAAATTAGTCGGCTGATGGCAAGAATCAGAAGACGTTAAGATGCGGTTATCCGTTTGAATGGAGACTGTCCACAAAGTACTAATTCTTTGGTGTATATCGATCAACCACGATGTGAACAATCATCTAAAGATTAATTGTAAAATGTCTGACATTGTAAAGTTCGACTACAGTAAAAGTTGTAAAATGCTTTTTTTTGACAAAAACACTTTGTTTTGTTATAAAAATTTTGGTTAGAAAAAACATGTTTTTCGTACATTTTTTGTTCTTTTTAATGCCAATGTTATCATTAACTACATTTCAAAATTAGTTTACAAATATTTTATCATATTCCATCCAACATAAGAGGCTGATTTTTGAAGTTTTAAAAAATCAAGGTGTTGTAATACTTTTTTCCATGTGTATACATAAAATATCGACAAAGGAGTAATTGTAGTAACTGATTGTTATTTCAAAGCGAATTACAACTAAGAGGTAAATCATGTATCTAAAGTATTACTAGTAGTCAGTATATATATCCAACGGCTTTAGGTAAAGACGTAATAAACATGATAAAACACATGAACTTGTGCAATGCCAAATATAAGTAAACAGTATCGAGAGGATGTACGATCTTATCAGTTCTCATAAGTGTGCATAGATTGTAATATTGTTATGAGATGTTTTGATTTAACAGATACAACACAACTTTCTACATTGTAGCCAAATTCTATTATTTTTTTTTTATCTATGAAAGAATTTGGTTAAGGGTGACTGGGAAATATACTATTACATATGGTCACTTTGGTCTTTTTCCGACCGGCAGTAAAACTTGACCGACGTTTGCCACCCGTTTAGTTGTGTGGGATGTAAACGTACGCAGTCACGTCAAGTCCGAATGGGAATATAAGATCCAATGTCTCGTGTAGAGAGCAACACGCTCACTTCACTGTACGAACCCGTGCAAAAAATTTATGAAAGGTCTATACATGGCCTAGTGAAAGGCAACGATTGTGTTCTTGTTCACTATACTTCATTTTATTCAGTGGCAGTCCAAACTTCCCTGACGTAATTCTGGAGGGCCTCCTTCCCGGAACTACATGTAGTATGCGGTACTACTTTGTGCTTATCCTGAACATGCATGACATATTTGCAAGTCAACGCTAAGCAACCAACATTCAGCCATTATGTACGCGTGTCATTAATAAATAAAGGGGCCCAGAAATTGTTCAGTACCAACTGTGAAACGTTTATTTTTTTAGTTATAACTATTAAGACATGAAAGAGGAAACAAAGCAAATGTCTAAGGTTAGGTTGATGATTGATGCTTTGCTCAACCGCATAATTTACCGATGACGCTACGAGTAACTGGGGAATATAAAAATGGTCCCTTTGGTCTTCTCCGAAGTAAGTCAAATTTGAATGAAATGCATATGAGTGGGTATAGACATTAAGGTGCCTATAGTAACCACGATTACCAATCTTTTAGATTTTGGCACCACAGTAGAAAGACTGTAATGTTCGAGGAAATTAAGTATAATGTTTATACCTTAAAAATTAAACAAACAAAAAAACATAATTGGAGAAAGTAAACCAGTTGATATTAAGAATTATCTCCTCATCTTTATCCTTCACATTCCAGTAACTGTATTACTATTGATGGCTATAAGTTACATGTATGTTCATTGTATACACATATTCTTTGGCCTTAATGTAACTTTATTGTTATCTTATCTATGACCCCTTTGGACCCGCCTCTGAGATTCAGGCCAAAAGCATATATTCCATTGATTGCTTTTGATTGCTGTCTCTATCAAAAGAAGATGTGGTATTTCAAACAACTCTTCGCAAGAGACCAAACGACACAAAAATGAACAACTATAGGTCACCGTAAGGCCTTCAACAATGAAAAAAGCCCATACCGCATAGTTATAAAACTCATGAAATGACAAATTTAAAGCAATCCATACGAGAAAACTAACGGCCCTATTTATGCACAAAATAGTGAACAAAAATATATATAACCACTGAGTTACACGCTCTTGGCTTTGGACAGGCAAATACAGAAAATGGCGGTATTGATACTTCCAACAGTGTGTTAACAATACAACGGATATTATGGATTGCTGTCTGCATGTTATGGTGGTATTTTGTTTTCAAGCATGAATATTTGTTTTCATCATATCCAAGCATAATTTAATACATGCAAAATTCATTGACAAACACAATATTGTGTCAACGAAAAGTACAGTATAAAAAGATGTAATGACAACATAGCGTACCCAACATGAAAATAAACGTGTATTTTTTTTTTTTTTTTTTTTTTTTGTTATTGTTATACTATAAACATACGATCTTTACAAGTTTGTTAATTTTAAACTATGAAATTTTCAAAATGTATGTTTTAAAAAGTATGAGGTACAAGAAACATTAAGTTTTGAATATTTAAAAATACCAAGCACGTTTTATCATTGATATCGTCGTGCGTTTTTTAATGTTTGTATACAAAAATGTCACATATTTAAAAAAAAAAAAAAAAAAAAAAACTTTTAGTAACTAATGCGTATTATAGCAAAGAATATATTGGAGCAAAATATCCGAAGAATAGATATTAGATTTTCTTTAAAAGTATTAATTCATAACTGTCTGAACTCAGTGTTACACGGTGTGTTCGATTCGAACGCGTCAACTTCCGGTTTCATCTGTTTTGGGGTTATACAGGGTGATATCAAATGAACATATCGTACCATACAGTACAGCCTGTGACTTTCTCTTAGTAATGTCCACCCTCTTGTATGGTCACCTTTAAATGGTCACCTTTTATTGGGGTATTCAATCTTGAGATGTTGGCCATTTATTGGGGTCATAAAACATAGGCTGATGTTTTATCTAATTATGTTACCTGTTGAAATCAATCAGGGTTGAAGTTTTCTGCTTGTGTGTGTCATTAAAATTTACCTGTACATATATATATGTAACTAATGACTCTTTTGAAATTGACATTTTAACCTTTTCTTGAAATTATATAATAAAATTTTGTTTTAATCTTCGTTCATTTAAATTACTTGTTTATTTGTTTTGTATGTTTTGATTCTGCTTTTTTTTCTTTTGTTTGAATTTTTCTTTGTTTCATTCACTTTTGTATCTGTTTCTTTTAATTTGTTTTTTTTCAAAGTTTTTATTTTGTTTCTTTTCTCTATTTAAGTATTTTTTATTTGTTTTTATTTATTTCATTCAGGTTTGTATGTTTTGATTTTGTTTCTTTTTTTTCTATTTAAGTATTTTTTATTTGTTTTTATTCACTTTTGTATCTTGTTTTTTTTTCTCGATGTTTTGATTTTGTTTCTTTTTTCTTTATTTTATTCAGGTTCAAGTATCATGCCGTTTTTTCTTTTTAAAACTTCTTTCTTGTAAGAATTTCGGATGTTGTTGCAGTGTTGGAGAAAGCTGAGTACACATATTTTGAAATAAATAATATTCTTTTTTAAACCTTTTTTTTGTCTCTTTCAGGATTGGATTATCCAGTCATGATAAAATTATTGATGTGTCATCAGATAATAAAGTTCTTATTACATTTATTACACTTGCCATCAAAGTTTTTCTAAACATAGCATGAATAATAAATGTAATATTTAAAATTATTTTCTGAAGCAACAGCAATTTTTTAATCAGTTTCATAAGAAAAGAAAATGATATGTGTTATAATTTAATATTACTAGTAGATAATATTCATTAAACTACAAAACTACAATGTATATAATTTTAATCTGATGGTAAATTAGATATTAATTATAACAGTTAAAACATTAATTCATTAATCATTGTGATAATTAACAATACAATTTTCATTCAACATCAAGTGTTAGCACAAATATACAATTGTCAAATCAAGTCTATAACACACTTTATTATCATTTATATTCACTAAATTTATAAACATGTATAGAAAGATGAAATGAGAATTAAAGATTAAAAGAATTGGAGAATATGGAGCAAAATGAAAAAAAAATCATAATAAAAGATGTCCGCAATAATCATAATAATGTTTAAGAATATTTTAACTTGAATTTGAATTTTGACCAACTTCAATTTTTTTTTCCGTTCAATTATTTTGTTCGTGTATTCATTTGACAGTTTGAGATATGACATGTGAATCAGAAATATAACCCCTGGTTTCTATAGAATATACATACTGGCGCCAAAAAACCAATGTGAAAAATCCCTCACGTCCTAGTTTATTGTATGTGGCACGTTTATTGCTATTTATTTCACATGTTTCAGAGATATAAAATAAGGAGTGGAAAAAGTAAAGTTATAGTTTAAAAGACTTCTTACGACTAGCGTGAATTTCTATCACAAAATGCCGAAAGTTAAATTAAGTCACTCGCATAGACTTGAAATAGCGTCCCTCTACCGCCAAAATTGGAAAATAAGCGCCATAGTCCGCTATTTGTCAAATCAACATGGAATAGATGTAAACTGGAGTACAGTACGCAATATCATCTTGAAGTACAAGTCAGGGGATCTTTTCGCTGATCCTAACTCCGATTTCATCAAGTTCCGTAAAGTTACTGACGGTGACATTTCAACAGTTAGATCAGCATTAGCCGAAAAATTTTACAATGACTGCAACTGATGTTCGGCGTGAACTTGTTAGTAAAGGGTCAGATTTGTCAAAAACAACTGTTCAAAGAATAATTCACGAAGCCGGGTACACTGCCAGTGCACCGCGTTATTGTCAGATGATTCGTGAGGCAAATAAAGTGAAGCGGCTCACTTTTTGTCAACAGTTGATAACAGACAATGACAATTTTGCAGACATCACATTTACAGATGAATGCACCGTCCAGCTACATGATAATAAAGTAGTAATTTATCGCCTGAGAGACCAAGTCGCACAACCGATTCCGCAACCAAAGCAACCGTTTAAACTTCATGTTTGGGGAGGTATAAGTCGTAGAGGAACAACTCGTCTTTTAATTTTTGACGGCATACTACGATCAGAATTTTTTGTAGATAAAATTCTTCGACAAACACTTTTACCGTTTATTCAAGACGTGTACCCTGAAAAACACCGTTTCCAACAAGACAATGATCCGAAACATCGTTCTATATTGTCAAAAAAAACTTTATGAAAAGCAACAACATAAATTGGTGGGAATGTTGGCCGTCAGAGTCTCCATATTTAAACCCGATTGAAATGGTTTGGAACATGCTAAAACGAAGACTAGCCAAAAAAGACCTAAAGACAAAAGAAGACCTAGAAACTGCGCTAGAGGATTTTTGGACCACAGACCTAACCGTAGAATGTTGCAACCGTTTTATTGATCACCTTTATAAAGTTGTTCCAACAGTTATGATTGTCCAAGGACGAGCTACGGCAGACCTTCCACGAAAGATATTCCCAGAGAGATCTCTTGGGAAATCTATTGACTACTTCAACTCTAAGCTGAAAGAACCACTACTTCGACAAAAGATCGCCAACCTCCTACCGAATTAAGATGACAGATAACCAGACACTTATATCATATTCAACAGCCTTTTTAAAGGCTACACAAATTTCAAGAAAAGAGTTTTTAATTGTTGTTCATCATTCAAGTTTTAATTTATGCTTTGTCCATCTCCCACTATTCGAACCCATTTGAAACGCATTCTTACATAAATCATATTTACATCAAGCATGGCACACTGTAAATGCACAAGTACATTTGCAAAATATTGAATAAAACTCGAATTACAACTGTATGATATTAATTACATGTGTAGCAACTTTTTTAAATACTGTTGAAAAAAAACAAATATTTACTTTATATATTTATTAATTAATGAAATGAACATTTATATATAAGAAATAGAACTATCGTTTCAGCTTAATTTAATTTTTCTTTTTATTGTCCTTAATCAATAAAATGTTTGATCCAGTTGTCAACAGGTGTTTAATTGGTCTATCAGTCATTAGTTTTTTGTTTACTCGGCAATTAAGTTCTCAGCGACTTATAAATTTTAATTATAACAGGAAATTGAAGCCATATTAA
Source organism: Mytilus edulis (assembly GCF_963676685.1). Lineage (NCBI taxonomy): Eukaryota > Metazoa > Mollusca > Bivalvia > Mytilida > Mytilidae > Mytilus > Mytilus edulis. The sequence continues at coordinate 46,440,085 of NC_092354.1, forward strand.
AGCTTGCTAGCAGGCATGTAACGACTATATTTGATCATATTTATGCCCTTTGAGGCCCATTATTGGAAATAATATCTTCTTCTAGATATTGACAAGTAATTTGAAGTGAATTATAAAGAAAAAATATTTAAAATACAAAATCGAAATATTACCGTATCGAAAATGTATCAATGGACAGACAGTAAATAAAATAAATTAAAAGTATTTTATGCTTTAAATTATTTTTTAAATACTCGGGTTATTTTAAATGAACAGTACTCAATGTAATCATTTATCAAAAGGAATATAGCCTTTTACATGACATGCGTGAGAAAAGTGAACAAGTTCTAAAAATAAATACTGCCCCTTCCGTACCTCATCACCACGCTTTATAATTTACATAAGTGAAACATCTTTAGATAAAATGAAGAACAAGGCAAATAAGAACAATTATTTGGGAGATCTACAAAATTATAGTTGTTGGAAATTATACACATAAGTAGGAGAAAAGATAAGAAATTGTTTATAAAAGTTTTGTTTTTCATATGCCGACCGAGGCTATTTAAGGTCTAGGTCATAACCGTTCAAACACATTCCTGCATAAGAAATGAGCTCTGCATCTAATAAAAACGAATAACGGCACTGTTTGCTGCTCAAAATATCGAAAATGACATAATTTTATTTAATCATATATTATTTATACCAATATTTAAAATTAATAGTTTTCTTTATCATTGCAATTATTTTTTTGTCTTTACATTGTTTTCATACATTTAGAGTATACCTTCCGAAAAACAACATTTTAACTTAAATATAAACTCATTATTTGTTTTTGCCAGTCAGACCTGAAAAGTAAAAAAAAGAAAAGAATTATAGTTTTAAACAGACGTGCTGATATAAAATTTTATTATTTAATATAACAGCTCATGCAAAATTCTATCAAAACACACTAACTGTGACACCTTGAACATACATTTAATTAAGATTTACCTGTGATGGCTCACCTGTTATTACAACATGTATTTAAATAATCACCTACCTGGTACAATTGGCACGCTTCAGACCGCTTGACTGGGGACATTTAATCCGATAATTACCTAGTGTATTAATCAAACAGAAGGTGAACATAAAAGTCGACCATGGCCACCATAAATGTTATGGTCGACATCCTGAAGACAAAGTCACGGGTAGTACTGTACATCGTACACCATAAACCATTACCCCATGCATCATTAAAAAAAAATTGCACTATTCAATAAAATATCAAATTATCTCTGCACCCTTCTCATTTGACTCATACATTAATGCACCTTTCAAATGGTATTCCAAATCTGCACTATTGCTTCAAGGAATTTTGAGGTTTCAGTTGAAGTAAAAGAGTGTTGTCAACTGAACATAAAAAAGTAAACTAACAAAAATACTGAACTCCGTGGAAAATTCAAAAATGAAATAAAATGGCAACATCAATAGCTGAACAACATCAAACGAATAGATAACAACGGTCTTATTCCTGACTTGGTATAAGCATTTTCATATAACTGTAACATTGTCATCATTGATAATGCCGTTACTAACATTTGGTGTGAACACATGTGTTATGCGGTGGATGCACGATATCAATATTCTGGAACAATTATAAGTTTTTTTTTATATGGGGACGGAGTCCCCAATAACAGTAGAAAATTCAATAAAAAAAAATACGGGAAAATTTCCCGAATTTTTCAGTATACTAATGAACTCAAAATCGTTCAAATTTTTTTTTGTCGTGTTTTGAAATCCCTGACCTGCGCAGAAATGTACAATGTACTTCCTTTTTCCGGTTTCGTTTGTATAAAACTTTGAGTAAAATATATATTTATCAGTCTAGTATAAAATAGGAAGGAACGCGTAATACCAATTTCATTTTTAATAATTCCTTGATATGAAAAAACGTTACCTGATCATGATGATAGCGTTTCTTTGTTTACATTGCATATGACGTCATAATTTAAATAACGTCACAACTAAATCCCTAACAACAGAACCAAAATCGGAAACGTTACGGTTTTTCCGTTTCTTTTTTTTTTAAACAAATATTTAAGTTACAAAAAAATAATTCACACAGACTTCGTCCTCATTTACAGGTAATGCCTGCCTCATATTATTTCCACACTCGTCAACAAAACTCTTGCAACAAAACATAAGATGTCTTGGTGTTCTTAGATTGCTTTTATACAAAAGATGTTTCATCCTTCAGTTTCATGCTTAACGCAAAACGGGTTTTGATCAACTCCTTTTTTCCCCAATTGAATTTACAGAAAGAAGCATTCAACAATTAAATATTACCCTATTATCTTATTTATCTTATCTTTTCGTATGAAAAATTCATCAACATAATTGTAGCCTTTTAATTTGAGGTAACTCTTTTTATTTCCACGAAGAGAATTTTCTAAAGATTTAAAAACAAAATGAATATTACAGTGTTATTTGGAATAATTGATTCAGAAATATAAATCAAACATTATATTCTAATGGAAAGGCAACCAAAAAAAAAACAGACAATTATTGAAGAGGTTTTTTCAACGATACATTTCAGCATATGCCACTGTCAAATTGTCTAGAATCTCAACTTTTGCCAAATAAGTAAAGTCTAGAAAGGATCAATAGCAAATTTTACGCTAAATTATGATTTGTTTGTAGGTTTAACAAACCGAGGATTTCTTTCCTCTGGAATTCAAATTTACAAGAAACATAATTAAATTTAGTTGTCATTGCTCAAAGTTAACGAAATCAAATATCTACGAAAATGCAAGATAGTTTTCCTCAATCTAAAACAAATTGTTACCCACGGAAATAAATTGAATCCACAATAATAAGTTATCAGCCTGTTGCGGTAACAATTATATTTGTTTTTAAATTTATATAATTATCTACTTTGTTTCAGTCAAATAAATGCTTTTGTCGAAAACACAAACCGACTTGGATTGATAACAAATCAAAATTTACATGTACAGATCATTTCTGTTTGTTGTGACGAACTTAAAGTTCTTTCTGCTGCAGAATGTCTTATGTTTACTACCTCTTCTGATACTTCAGTTTTTTATTTATAAAAAATGGACAATAGTTTTGTTTGTATGATCGTTACGGATGAATATTTACCTAATTATTGAAGAACCGGATTTGGGCATAACTAATTTATTGTCCATCTCTTATAAAGACTGAAACCAAAGTCTTTAAGTTTTCTATTTTGATCTTTGTATGTTCATGTTTGTCTTTTTGTCTTTTTTTGTTTTCTTTTTTCTCCATATTATTGACTGTTTTATGAGTTTGAATGTCCCCATTGGTATGTTTTAACAGTTTATTTACCGAAATTATTTTGTTTTTTATATATTTTTTTCTTAATTTTTCTTGTTATATGGTTTATACTGCTGATGTTTATGTTTTTTTGGTGTTTTTGTATTTAGAAATACACGTTCGTTTACTTTACGATTACAGAAGGCTTTCTTAATTATAAAAAAAGAGAGAAATAATCGTTGTTGAACTGTTATATGTCATGCTCGTTTACAAATATAAATGTTAATAATAATAAAGACTCAACCTGATAATCATTGCTATAAATGTTTAATTGGACCTCATGAATTGATCAGTTTAAAATGATAATGTTTCAAAAAAACTCGGTTAGATTTGGGTTTAAGTCAGCTCAAAAGAGAGTATAAAGATAAATATGTTACGTTGAGATTCACCAGTCGAAATAAAGCGGGCAACGCCATGGATAATGACCAAAAGAGACAAACAGAGAAACAACAGTACACTAAACACAACATAAAAAATAAAGACGTAGCAACATGAACTAACAAAAAACAAGGGTTGAGCATCAGGTACTCTGAAGAATAGGAATATCCTATAAACTAAATGTCAACAACGGTATGGCGTTGTTCAATAGTCGAATTTCGATTAAGCAAAACGCTTTTTTTTCAACTGTTGGCCTCTGGAGTATTTTTTCCTACATACAATTGTATGTTATAAGGCTTATTGATACTTTGATCTTATTTGCATTCAATAGATCTGCGATTTTAAGTTTTATCTGAAAATTAATCTTTTTGGTTTATAAAATGAAAGATCTCACATTTAAAATTTTTAAAAATTACTTTCAACTTCAAATTATGGGACAATTTGACAACAAAAATGCAAAAGCAATTAAAATCTTGAGTGTCAAATTCATAATTTTAACATGATTAATGTGATTGGCAGGAATTTAATGTGAACGTGTGGGCATAAAGGCAAATCCCTGAAGACAGTCACTCAGCGAATAACATTTGAATGAATAACATTAATTGGTACAAAATATTATGATGAAATCAATAAACAATTAAATTCAATCAATCGGTGTTTAACTTCTCATAACAGATCAAATTCGAAAATTGAAGGTACTAGATACCTAACATTTACCTGTAATATATCATTTTTCTTTGAATGTAAAGAACAGCATTTCAACACATATAAAGAAATATATATTTTATGTCTTACTACATTAATTAATTCATGTTCAAAAATTCAAACCTAACACTTTATTCGAGAGTCCTTCTAAATCGCTATCGCAGTTGACAATATAAGTTATTGTTTAGTATACATTGTCAGTTTAAATGGAGAAAGGAAAAAGGGAATAGACAACATAAACAATTCTGATGTTCCTAGTAAGAAGTATTAAAAGTTTTTAGTAATAACACATACTTTTCAAAGCTGGCCATGGTATATAGACCTGATGTAACACTGAATAAATAAACATTAAATAACACAAAAGGATCACAAATAGTATCAACAGGTCAAAAAAACAAGAAAGTACGATTTGTGAGAACTCGTAGTTACTGACAGTATTCAACTAAAGCACATCCCAGAGATTAATATTTTAACGTCATGGACATTCAAGGAAAACATGTATCGACAGACAGTAGATAAAATACATCTAGCCGGAGAAATTTTATAACAAGACCGATAAAACATTTTTTTTACAAATCCAGTGCATGCAAGTAAATATGAGAAAGCTTTTGTCAGAAGAAATGTAACTTTCCGTGTTAGAACAACAAGACCAAAACTGCAAGTTTAACTGCCTTGAGTGTCCAACGCTATGACTTACTTATTTTTACATGAATCATATCCCTGATTTCATGTAAAGGCCTATGCGTTATTATCTGCAACTATTTATACTTTAGGACGATAAAGATAAGTGTTTAACAACATCCAAATGCATTTAGTAAAGCGATGCATACCTTTCTTGAATAACGATTCATAAACTCGTGATTGTATTTAAGAAAACAAGATCAGCATTATAAACACTTGAATGATGTGAATATCAATAGCATTGATGGGACAGTACTATGGAAATCTATATTTTGTTTCTTTTCAAATAATATTATAATTATGATATATTTAATTATCTTCATTTGTTATCCCATATAAATTGATAAATTGATAATTGATGCGAAAAGTTATTACACAAGGCAGTTTATATCTCTCTTTCCATCTTGTAATGTTAAATTTATGCATGTCATTTGATTTTTTTAACGAGAAATATACGACAAAATTTAAATCATCAAAGTAAATTGTGGAAATGTAATTAACATAAATGTCTCTTATACAGAGAAAAAATGAGGGCGAGACCGAGACTGCGCAGCATGATTTTATGAATGCCATTAATCATATAACTGTCATACTTTTTAAAATGATAGACAATGTTGGTTGTGTTTACTAAAATGTACCATACAATCTTAATGTTCGTGTCTAGTTTCTATGTTTTTTTACTTAAAGAAGGCAGGAAAGTACACTATTATCATAAACATGCAAATATATATACATTAGAAATAAACTTCTTGAAAGAGATGAGATCTCAATAGAGCTACTATTTATTGACTTCAAAATTGCAAGACTAAAAATGATTGGTTTAAGCCCTATTTCGTTTGGGTAACAATAATTCATATTTTGTGAAGAACCACACTGAATCTACCAGAAAATATACTGAATATGATATTATCAAAATGCTGGACTTTTTGATCGACAGTATATTTGTCGAGTTCATATTTCAACAAACAGTCAGTATTCAAATGGGTACTAATTGTGCACCCCTGCTGGCCGATTTGCTTTTGTACTCGTATGAAGCAGAATTCATGCAGAACCTTCTAAAAGACAAAAATGAAAAACACATTGCTAACATCCTTTAATTTCACTTTTCGATGTATAGATGTCCTATCATTGAATAACCCATATTTCAGCCAATACTGACATCTCATATATCCCAGGGAACTTAAATTAAGGACACTACTGATACTTGAAGGACTGCTTCATATCTTAATATTTGCCTTAATATTGTCACAGATGTTCGACTCTACACAAAAATCTATGATAAACGGATCGATTTTAACTTCCCATTTCCAAGTATTAACATACCCTCTGCCCTTTCGTATGGTGTTCACATATCTCAATTGATACGTTATTCTCGTGCATGTTCACGCTATACAGACTTAATGTACAGGAGTAAAATACTAAACTTGTGTCATACAATGTTTGTCATAACAATCTAAGCAAATTCAAAGTGCATAATAATTGTTATCAAATTAATCAATTACAGTGAGAAAAAAAAACAGTAGCACACAATTGATTGTAGGTTAACAATTGAAAAAAGTCGCCTTTCTATGGGAATCGATGTGTTTAATTTACAATAAACAAAAAACGAGAGAAAAATAGAGAAAATACCTTCATCACAGTAACAAATATTCAAATTAACTCATCTTGATTTAAGATTTAAAGTGATAAGAGTACGATTAACTGTTCGTGTAAAATTACCAAATATAAAATGGATGTCAATGTTTTCAACGACTTAAAAAGAGTATTCTTGGCTGAAAAGGTTAATATATATATTATGAAAAGATAAACTACATGATAACGTACGCTTAAGTGTCATGAAGTTACACATTTTCTGAGCACTTGTACAACACTTGACTTTGACAAATTTGCCAAAAGTGCCGGGTTTAACAATAAGTGTATAAAACAAGTAAATATAAAGCATCAACGCAAACCCCGTTTCCTTTCCTGAAACATGAGACAAACATTCATCTGCTTACTTTCAGGAGCCCCTGATGTCTGGTTGGTTTCATATTTCTTAGTCTTAAGTGTTCTGTATTGTGCTTTGTGTGCTGTTGTGTGTCCTTTTTTCCTTTGTGTCTTTATAAGTCATACAAATGACAGAATATATTTAAACGTATGACTTTCAATGTTCTTTAGTATCTTTCACTTCATCTTTACCAAAAGAATGTATGTATTTGTTTTTTTTGATAGATTTTTTATCTTGTTTTTTCATTGGATACTGTTGATGCTGCTGATGTTTCTGAGAGTATTAATTTTTTTGTTGTATTTAGTTTTACATGTATAATTCAGTTGTTTTCTTCACAATTTAAGTAGGCATTGATAATTTCAAAAGAAAATTCGCCATCGTTAAAGCGATATGTTTCACGCCTTGTTTTAAGGTCCGTATTGCTTAGTCTTTAGTTTTCTATATTGTGTCATGTGTACTTTTATTTGTCTGTGTGGTAATTTTCTTTGTTTAGCCCTGTCGTTGTCAGTTTATTTTCAATCTATGAGTTTGACTGTCCCTGTGGTATCTTTCACCCCTCCTTTAAACATATAAGTAATAATAATAATAACTATGACTCAACATGATTACCATTGTTTTAAACTTGTAACTGAACCGCATGATTTGACACTTGATAAGTGATAATGGGGGTGTTACAAAATCTAATCTGAATTCATGTTGGTTTTAAATACGTGCAACAAAGAGTAGAAAGTTGAATATGGGACATTTAAATTCGTAAGTCAACACACAGTGACTAAAAACGAAAAAAAACAAACAAACAAACAAACAACAGTATACAAAACACAATATAAAAAACTAAAGATTATGCAACACAACTCCACTTAAGGGCATACGATACAGTAACAGGGGAGGTAATGACGTTGCTAACGTAAATTGTTATTTTTTCGACGTCAATTATGTTTTTTCTACATTTATGAACATTTGATAATTTTGAGTTATTTCTGAATAAAAAGTGTATACATTTTTAGAATACCTATAAAATCCAGAAATCACAAATTAATTAACAAAAAACAATTTGTGTTTAACTTTTAAAACAAAAAAGTTATGTCTTTCTTTTCAAAGAGAAAATACGACCACAATTCTGAATTTTGAGCAAACATACAAAATTGCGACCTCATTTTACTCAAAAAGTAGCACATGAAGGTATTTTTTATTAGATATTTGAATTCATCAGGTAAAAAATAAACTATATGGATTTTTTTGTAAAAATATAAATACGGGATCAAACTGTATCGTATGCCTTTAAAACTGGGCTGATCTCTGAAAGTCTGAAAGGACAGTAGTATACTCTTGTTCAATAGTCATATTTTGATTAAACAAAACAGTGTGTTTCAAAGAGTATTTTGCTTAAGTTTATATTGTTTTGAATTGAAAATACTTAATTTTAATTCATAATAATTTGGATTTTATATTGGCGTTTAATAGATTTTCAATTTACAGTTTTATCTATGAAATAAATCTTTTTAATTTGTACCATAAAATAAAATAAAATTTTTAATTTAAATGCTTAATGAGATTTACAGGGCTAAAATATATATTTTTTATTACATATTTGATTTAATCATGTAAAAAATAGTCTATATTGAGATTATTGTCAAAGCGTCAAAAACTGTATCGTATGCCTCTAATACTGGGCTTATCTCTGAAATTCTGAAAGGACATGCAGGTCCTACTTAATCAAGGCAACATTAATTCCGGATATTGCAAGTCACAGACTTTTCAAGCCAGTCCGCATTGGCAAAGATGAAAAAGAGAAAAGATCTTTTCTTAATCTTTCATTTGCCAACAAAGGTATCGATGGCGTCAACTTAGGCAATATCCTTCATCATAAATTAGTTCAATCGAAAATACCTCCTTATTTCAAAGACCAGTCTGTACCAATCATTTCTTATACCTATACCAAACCTATTGCAAGTAAAATTTCAATTACAAACACGTTTTGCAGGATCTCGATATTGAGGACTTCAAGTGTAAACCTCCTGATTGCACTTGTACTAGTTCCCAATTCACATATAATCCTGCTGGCCACGTTATTACCGGTGACCTCAACATTGTTAATAATACTTCTCTACGAAATGTGTTATTGAAAGGTCCGAAATATCGTGAGCCTAAATCCATCAATTGGAAATACAACTTTAAAATTTTGATGGATTCAGTTGAGGATTATGCCAGGCAATGAGCTAAGCGCGAGAAGGAAGACGTAGGCACTCTTTCCCAATGGATTAAGGCAGTGAGGTCGTTGATACAAATCAGAATTAAGAAACTAAAAGGGTCTATCAATGCCCATGCTACGTCAATCTTTAAAGACTCAAATGTTGCAAAACACCTATCCTACCTCCATGACAAATATGTTGTTGTCCCCACAGATAAACCCCCAAACAACATCGTTTTTGTGTGTAAAACTCATTACATTAACTGCTTGATAAACGAATAAGGTATTGACAATTCACTTGGAAACTCAACATATACCCTCACGACACTTACCAAAGAGAAAATCCTGGACAATCACAGGTCGGTTCTGTGTTCCTTTGGAATTTCATCCAAAGATGAAGAACTGGATCTGCCTTCACTGTATTGGATACCTAAACTACATAAGTGTCCTTACAAACAACGGTATGCTGCTAGGTCTTCCAAGTGCTCCACGAAACCTCTTTCTAAATTATTAACATCTATTTATTAGCAATCAAAGACGGGCTTCAAAGTTATTGTGAAACTGCCTATTTTAGAGGGGCGTAAATCAGATGTGGATACTTAAAAATTCCAAAGATCATTAGAGTACATACAATCTAACTCTCTTTCATCTTGTAACAGTATTAAAACATTTGACTTTTCTACTCTTTACACTAGTATTCCACATTCCAAACTAAAAGACAAATTGAAAGAGTTGGTATTGCTTTGCTTCGTAAAAATGAATGGCCAACGTAGATACATGTATCTTGTTTTAGGGAGGGATAAATCCTACTTTGTAAAGGATCACTCTGATTCGAACAAAAAATTCTCTGAAACTATAATTATCAATCTGCTTGATTTCTTGATTGACAACATATTTGTTACGTTCGGCGGACGTGTTTTTCAACAGACTGTTGGCATTCCAATGGGAACTAACTGTGCCCCTCTACTTGCCGACTTGTTTCTTTATTATTATGAGGCTGACTTCATGCAGGAACTTCTTAGGAAGAAAGATAAGAAATTAGCAATATTCTTTAACTCTACTTTTCGCTATATAGATGATGTTCTTTCAGTAAAGAATACAAAATTTGGTGACTATGTGGAACGCATCTATCCAATCGAGCTAGAGATAAAGGATACTACAGATACAGTTAAGTCGGCCTCATATCTTGGCTTACATCTAGAAATTGACACTGAGGTTCGGTTGAAAACAAAACTTTACCTCAAAAGAGATGATTTCAGCTTTCCAATTGTGAACTTTCCATTTCTAAGTAGCATCGTTCCAGCAGCACCTGCATACGGGGTATATATTACTAAATTGATACGATATTCTCGTGCTTGCATTTCCTATCATGACTTTATTGATAGAGGGTTGCTGCTCACAAGGAAGCTATTAAACCAAGAGTTCCAAATGGTGAAGTTGAAATCATCCCTTCGTAAATTTTACGAACGCCATCACGAGTTGGTTGACCGTTATGGAATAACCGTTTCACAAATGATATCGGATATGTTCCTTACGTCGTAACTACAATCCCCTTCCCTTTCATGAATCTGACCTACCGAATTATACTATTATCGGATTTGTTATCGCATAAGCAACACAACGGGTGCAACATGTGGAGCAGGATCTGTTTACCCCTTCGGAGCACCTGATATCACCCCTAGTTTGTTTTTTTGGGGGTGGGGGGGTCGTGTTGTTTATTTTTTATTTTTCTATGCTGTGTCGTGTGTGCTGTTGTTTGTTTGTCTTTTTCATATTTTGATTAAACAAAACAGTGTGTTTCAAAGAGTATTTTGTCTAAGTTTATATTGTTTTGAATTGAAAACAATTAATTTTACATCATAATAATTTGGTTTTTATATTGGTGTTTAATAGATTTTCAATTTACAGTTTTATCTATGAAATAAATCTTTTTAATTTGTGACATGAAATAGAATAAAATTTCTAATTTAAATGCTTAATGAGATTGACAAGGCCATTATGTGAACGTGTGGAAAATAGAATAATCCCCAAAAGACAGTTTGACAGTTTTACAAATAGCTGATTTTTGAAAATACAAAAATCGACAGCTGTTTAGCTAGCAGACTTCTAACCTGACAAGAACCGTTTTTATTTGATTTAAAAACAAAACACATTAAAAGACATATACATTGCATGTGTTTTACATTTATCAAGTTATGTTCAAAAACACACACATAACAATTTATTCAAACTTTTCTCATCGACTATATAGAGGATTTTGAAGTAAAATGTTAAAGCTGGATGCTTTACATTTGTTTTTAACTTCTCATGAATGAATATAAGAAGGAGTGGTATGAGTACCTTAAAGACTCTCCAAAAGTAAACCTTTATCAGGCTAGAGTATGGACTTCAACACTGAGCATTGGCTTACACCGTACAACAAATTATAAAGTGTCCAATAATGAAATGTAATTTATGTAAAATTGAATAACGAGAAACATATATGAACCATACCAAAAAACGTCATTGACTGAACATGACTTAAAAAATATATCGACAAACCAAACTTCCTTGTCGCATTCCTCTGTATGTTATAAATGGACGTGAGACCCATCAATTATGTAAGATGCATTTTTTTATTATCGTAATACATTGTTTTAACGCATCTTAAAAAGAAACTGTTTAAAAATATCTGTCATAAAAATCCATTTTCAAGAATCATAATAAATTATACTAAAATTATGAATGTCAATATTCGATAATACAAAACATGATATGTGTTACAGCAAAGGCGTCAAGATATGTACATGTAGTACATTTTTTTTATTATAAAGCCAACATCTACTCACAACTCATTTATACATCGAACAGAAGTTGTTATTTTTGGGGTTATTTTATTTGATCAAAAAATGTTGTTTTTTTTTCTTTTCTTTAGAATTATCACAGTGTTTGATAAATTGAAGAAAAAAGTGAAGAGGTCATCGATGAACTAATCATAATATTGAATTTTCATTTGAACATACATGTATGTAATTATGCCGTTAAGCTTGTCAACTGCTGGTAGAAAAGGGTGTTACACCCAAGCTACCTTTGCTTTGAATTGAAAATCGAAAATTTAATTTCATAATAATGATAACTAGTATTTTGAAGTAATTTAAGTTTTTGTGTATCTAGATATTAAAACTTTATCTATAAAACATATCATTCTAATCTATAATATAAAAATAAGAGAAACAGGAATTAAATCTATTCATGATGTTAAAGATAATTGCTTTCGCCATCAAATTATTTGAAGTTTATAAATACCGGAAAATACAATTATATTGTACAATATAAATTCATATTTTTAATTATAATTGTGAAAAACAGGGACATCAATAGAACATTTAGAAAAAATGACAATCCCTGAAGACACCCATTTAAACGAAATAACATTTTGATACATTACATTATACCGAATATAACATAATTATAAAATCATAAAATATCTAATTAAACCTATCAATTATGTCTCCAGTTTTCATTATTGCAAATCCAATCGGAAAAATAAACACGCATTTTCGAAAAAATCAACGGTAATTCATTAGTGACATTATGAGACAAATACTTATTGAGTATTTGATCATCTCTTTCAATTCCACTTGTGTTGTCCTCTAGCATCATTGAAAAGACTATCAATGATAATGACACTTCATAAACCCAATGTTCTTAAACGAAAAAAAAAGGTACGGTAATAATATTATACATCGTATTATGACGAATTGACAAAACAAACCTGTCACTGCTTTTTTTCTTTTTGCAGTTTTAAAATGCGTAGTTGTAAGACAATATTTTACTTTACAAATTTCTTAACTGAAATAAAAAAAGATTAAAGTCTTTACCTTCGAACATTTATATACATATGAGAACGGAAATATCAGACTTGTTGCTGCACCAATAAAGTAAAATTTACAAAACAAATATAACGTTATTCAAAAACAGCCATTACCTATTTCAATTATAAATTTGAAAAGTTCTTCCTAATCACATATCTATTTTACAATGTAAACATTTCAAGTAAGACTCTCTAAAAAGCTTTATGACAAAAAAACGTGTTTTACATTTGTATTTTAACCATAACATCAAAATCAAAACTAGATTGCGATGATAATTGTTCAGTGATACGTTTCGAAATAAATTTATGACAAAAAATACAACTCCACATATTGGGATTTTCTCATTGAGGATGATGCTGTTACAACTGAGTGGTGTGAACACCGGTGTAAAGTTGATGTTACTAATTATCTATAATCTGGAAAATCTTAAGTTTTAAAGCCGTTATAGAACATTTAGGAGTATCTAATGAATTACATTTTACATAAATTTTTCCCTAATATACGCTAAATACAGTGAAACCAATCTGACGCGGTTCTTATTCAAAAGGTTGGTTTATGCATAACAACAAACAAAAATTTGGTATATATGCACCTTTTCATGATAAAAAGTTCACCTCCATTTTACAGTTATAAGTGCATATGATACCCATCATTTTGTTAGAAATGGGATTAACGTTTACCAAGTTAAAATAACAGATTGACACAAATTAAGTTTACGGAATCGCAACAAACGAGCACTAATTATATCGTCTAGTATAACTTTAAAAATCAAGAATTAAATCATATAGCATCTTTTGTCAATACATCTTTTATTATTTCCCTATGAATATCGATGAAGATTTGTTGTCATAGGCTTTAGTAGATTACCATATATTGGATTAGGTCTATGAAATATAAAAGAAATGAACTTTTCAATCAAGAGTCATTTGTAACAAAATGCTTGGTATCATTTGAACTTACAACTGTGAACAGGAGGTGAACTTTTTTATCATGGAAAAGAGCATACAGCGTATATAACATTTGTTAAAACTAATTACATAGTAGGAAGTGCGTCACATCATGATGAATAATATTATTTTCAAAACTACATACAACATACTATTGTTATACTAGTTATCATTTTAAATATACCAATTTACCATTACAATGAAGTCCAATTTATTTCTTCTACGTATTTTGCTGATACATAATTCAATATTTAATTTAGTTTGCCTTCTATTTACTCCATAATTTAAAGTTGTAATATTTTACAAGATAAAACCACTTTTCCTTTTGTTATTTTATGAATGAGACCAAGGAAACTGTTATGTAAATGTCCAAAGAGGTTAATTAATAAAAAAAATGGCACAACCTTGATGGAAAGAATATAACAGATGCTGAGGTAAAGAAAATAGTCCTTGACGATTTCAACATGAAGATAAAATCCGAGATCTCGGTTGACAAAAAAACTGAATCAAAAGAGATACGAAAGAAAAAATCATCGGTAGACAAAATAAAATCTTCACAATCTATGGGATGGGGCTGCATTGTTTTTCTCGTTCTTCCAATGGTTTTCCTGATCGCCATGGACTTTTTTTAACTGCTGCATTCACTTCCGGAAACGCCTTGATGACAGGAGACGAGACCAAATAAGTCCAACACATCAACCCAAGTTCAAATAAATAGTTTTAAATCTTTGCAAGAAAATGCTAATGCCACCGAAAGTTATAACGGCATCAGATGTGGCAATGATTTTCATCCTGACGAAATGAAACGTGAAACTTATCAAAGAAGAAGGGACGACAACAATCAGATAGACAAAGATGAATGGTTGCAGTACATATAACGCGTATTACTGCTTTAACTTTCCTTAGTATGTTTTGTACTGTGATTATCAGAATGTCTTCTTAATGGACAAATTCGTTATTTCACAAAATGTTTTTAATGTAAAAAATCGTCTTTATACAATAAATGCATAGCTTAAAAAAGAAAACATTGTTAATAAAATTATTATTTTTTCCTAAATAGAAAAAAAGTTCTTTGTATACATTAAATACAGAATAACCTACATGGATTTATTTCCCTAATCCCGTCAATTAGCCAGCAATCAATAGTTTAAAATGAACAATTTCTACCACACGTTTAGTTCTAAATGGACTCATGTTTAGTTAAGGTAGCTATTACTTATCATTACACACTGTAAATCATACAATCAAGAAGTACGTGCGTGTAATAAAAGAAGGGCGAAAGTAACCAGAGGGACAGTCAAGATCATAGATCGAAAATAAACTAAACTATACACATATTTTTTCATTGTGAATCATTGTTAAATACGTCTGATTCGTTCGGGTATATCACATATGATTTTGCTTAATTAGTTTAAACAATATTTTATTAAAATCAATTGAATTGTATTGGGCAACAGGCATAGCCTATGTAAGCCTTCTCCACAAAAACTATATATGATTTTGTATTTTAATACTCTAAACAAACACAATCATGTTGTCATTCACCTTGAAGCTTTTCAAAATACTTCTATGAATGAATAGTAGATAAAGAATAGAACTAAAAGAGCTGTAAGGACTATGCCCCTGTTTTGAGATATACATTGTATGCTATCAAAAATTGGGCGTGAAATTTATGTGTTTCAAGAATTTTCATACATATAACATTGGTACCTTTTTTCTTTCTAAAAAGTTTTAAAATATTAAGACATTTATAAGTCTATGAGCATTTTAAAATGGATAAATTTGTATTAAGACATTAATAAGTCTATGAGCATTTTCAAATGTATAAAGTTGTATTAAAACTATAAAAAGAATAATATGAGGTAAGCGAGAAAAGGTTTTCATATAAAACTAGAGAAGTCCGAATATCTTTCAAGAAGTCAACATCCTTAAAACGTTCACTCATACATTTTTTTTCTAAATTATAACTGTCGTTACAAAAACAGACGTATAGTAATAGATCGGACTTACTAGTCAAACGTATCTGCCTATATCCGACATTATTGGACTAATACAACAAACCGTTATGGAAAACTAGCATGCGATATCCAATACTGCTAGTACACTTATACATTGTAGCTTCAAATTTTCGTTGACATCATTAAAAAAAATATTAGATTTGTAATTTTCTTTAAACAATTTAAATGTTGACGCATGGATATTGTAAATACTATCTCTCGCAGAATATCATTTGTGCTCTCAAGTTCGTATAAAATAAAAATGTATTCCACACAATGTTCACCAATATGAATGCAGTTAGCGCTAATTTTGAATATCACAGCGAAAGAAGAAATAAAAAGACAAATTATGTATTACCATAAAATCAGTGGTTAAAAACTAAAAGGATTTGATGATGATGATGATGATGATGATGATGATGATGATGATGATGATGATGATGATGATGATGATGATGATGATGATGATGATGATGATGATGATGATGATGATGATGATGATGATGATGATGATGATGATGATGATGATGATGATGATGATGATGATGATGATGATGATGATGATGATGATGATGATGATGATGATGATGATGATGATGATGATGATGATGATGATGATGATGATGATGATGATGATGATGATGATGATGATGATGATGATGATGATGATGACGAAGACGACGACGACGACGACGACAACGACGACGACGACGACGACAAGACGACGACGACGACGACGACGACGACGACGACGATGACGATGACGATGACGATGATGATGATGATGATGATGAAGTTCAAAAATTGAAAATTATGTCACACTATATAGCATTTGTAAAACTCAGGCGATGCAAACGGGGAAATCAATATGAGTGTTAAACAAGAATAAAACCTTAAAGGTTATAACTTAATAGTATTTTTTTCGGAGTCAACAACAGTTAATACAACAGTATAAGTCTTTAAAAGTAAGTATCTAGAATGATTACTTGTGACGTCATGAAAGGCTTCAGACATTTCCTAAACAAGGGGAGAATTTGATATTTAATACTGTTAGCTAATACATAAACTAATGTTATTTAGTTTTTTTTTAAAACTATTTACTCAATCAGTAAACAATTGAAATATACCACAAGATAAAAACCCTTTCATATTTGTTATTTTCGCAATCAGACCAAGGAAATTGTTATGTAAATGTCCAAAGAGGCTAATTAATACAAAATGGCACTTCCTTGGTGGAATGAATATAACGAATGCTGAAGTAAAGATGATTGTTCTCGGTGATTTTATCTCAAATATAAAATATCAGTTCTCGGTAAACAAAAAAAACTGTATCAAAGGTACGAAAGAAAAACTCCTCTGTAAGCAAAAGAAAATCTTCACAAATTATAGGATAGAATTACGGCAATTTCTGCTGTCCAAGATCACGAAAATAGTGCAAAGCCTCTGCAAAAAGATAGCGATATCACCGACCAATGTTATGATAGCAGATGCGCCAATATTCCTTGTCCTGTCGACATGAGAAAAAGTAATTTATCAAAGAAGAAGTGCAGAAAAATACTACAGAATGGAATGGATGCAGTACATCTAATTTTTCATCATTTCATATTTGAAAATGCACTTATAATAATGATATTATGAGATTTACGAACTCTATTGATAATGTAGAAGTGAAGTGCTTTATGAGAATAGATAAATACTATCATGATTTGCATGCAAAACTAGAATTTCTGGGGGGATGCATTTTTTTTAAATGAACCAAAACTATAACAACAACGTGAATAGGTCAACATACAATACAGTTTTTATAATTGCAAACTTTACCTAGCAAAAGTTAAGGTCTTAATTGCTTACTTTTGCCAACATGTTTTTAACGTTATAATAAGACACCCATTGAATAAAACAGTCTAAAAAACAATTTGCATGCTTATATAAATATAATACAACCGCTGACGCAACGTTTTAACATTCACAATTGATGAAGAACAGGCACGATTTTGCCTCCCTTTTCATATTTTTTATGATACAGTTATTGCTTCGCACTAAATATAAAAGTTCGAAGGCCAAACATCAATATGTGAGACATACATGGGTTTATTTGGAACCTTCTGATTTTTAAATAAAAAGTAAAATCACAAAAATTCTGAACTCAGAGGGAAATCTAATCGGAAAGTCCATAATCACATGGCAAAATCAAATGACAAAACACATCAATAACGAATGGACAAGAACTGTCATATTCCTGACTTTTACAGGCATTTACAAATGTAGAACATGGTGGATTATACCTTATTCCATAGCGCTAAAGCTATCACTTGTTTGACAGTCTCATTACATTCTATTATATTTACAACGATGCGTGAAATAAAAACAAAAATATACAAAGTAAAATTTTCAAAAAAGGGGTAAGCAATTCGATCTAACACGGAGAGTTACATGGAATTTTATACTCATATTTATTCAAATTGACAAAGTAACTGTTGGTCTCATCTGTGTATGAAAAAAGTATTAAGTTTCTTTCCAAACTGATCTTTTAACACTTATCTCCTGATACTTGTAATAATTAGTATGTTATAGTGTCTATATAATTGTATAGATACTGTCTTTAGTCAAGATGTTTGTTATACAGACTAACATGGAGTGTTCACACGCAAGTAACTTATACTATCTTTATAGAAATGTATAAATACCGTCTTTAGTCATGATTTTTCTTATTTTTGTCCATCTGTTGAGTTAAGCCTTTTTCAACTGATTTCTATAGTTCGTTCTTATGTTTTACTGTTATACCACTGTCCCAGGTTAGGGGGAGGGTTGGGATCCCGCTAACATGTTTAACCCCGCCACATTATTTATGTATGTGCCTGTAATTCAGTGGTTGTCGTTTGTTTAAGTGTTACATATTTATTTGTCCATTCGTTTGATGTGTTTTATAATTTGATGTTGTCATTTGATTAGACACTTTCATTTTTAAATTTCATCGGAGTTCTGTATTTTTGTGATTTTACTTTTACCAACCATCCCCCTTTTTTCGTAAAAATAACGCCTAGCCTGATTTGTCCGCAATTACGTATACGTTAGGTTAATAATGACGAGTTAAACAACACTCTTGTAAACTGAGTAAAGTGACCTTTCTTAAACTACGATTCACTGACTCGTGATTGTGTTCAAGAAAACAAGATCAGCTTACTTAAATCAAGCACTTAAATGATATCAATATCTACAACCTGCTGATGGAGAAAGTACTATATATGGATTGCTATTTGTTGTAACTCGTGTTTATGTATTATTTATGTTATATTCAAAATAAATTTAATCATCTTCATCTTTCATAAAATCTAAATTGATAGAAAACACGAAATTCAATTCAAAATTATTTGTTTATCTTTTCCATCTAGCTATGTTACAGGTATCCATGATGTTTGAAATACTAACGAGAAATTTATGACAAAATATAAATAATCAAAATGACTTACGGAAAAGTCATTAACATAAATGCCTACAATACAGAAACAACAAAGGCGAGACTGCGACTGCGCAACAGCATTTTTTTTAAATGCATTTAATCATTTCTGGTATTCTTTTGAAAATGACAGACAATGTTAGTTGTGTTTTCTGAGATGTATCTTGCAATCATATCTGTGGTGTCTATTTTCGGTGTGTTGTACTTAAAGAATGCAGGTAATTAGTACATTATTATTGTGAAAATTACAAAAACATGCATTTTATATTTGTGTGCGTTTCTTTTTTTTTTCTGGGGATAATTGCTGAAATACAAATGAATGCAGTCATGTCCTGTATAGCAAGTTAACTTGATAACCAGTCATTTGGACTGATCATAGTTAACATGTGACTGAATTTAGGACTTTATAATATCGCTCAAACATTTTGAAAAAATATTCTCTGATATTGACATTCTCATATATATGATTTTTTTCTGATTTTATCATTTTTGGTACTGTTTCCATGGTGATTTTGCCGAAATTCCTTTTATCTTTCTGTATTTCTTAAAACATTGTTTTTCATATAACCAAAGTCGAACGCGTACCTATTTTATTAAATAAATAATCAGTTTTAATAAAACTGAGAATGGAAATTAGTATTGTCATTGAAAACAATATAAGTTTAAGCAATCCTATTTATGTTCAGTACCAATGACCTCCTACCCCTACAAACGTCATGAGAAGAACCATTATCATTCATTTCCCTACAATAATGTGTGTGCGTATCCCAATCGCCCTGTTATATACGGGCAAAGGTCAATGGCGCTTCAGTCACCTGGATAAACATCTGAAAATATGGGCTTATCATAAGGAAATGTACAATTTCTAGAGTGTGATAGTCTGGAAAAAGTAAAATCACAAAAATACTGAACACAGAGGAAAATCAATTCGGCAAGTTTATAGTCACATGGCAAAATCAAATAACAAAACGCATCAAAAACGAATGGACAAGAACTGTCATATTCCTGACTTGGTACAGGCATTTTCAAATGTAAAAAAATGGTGGATTGAACCTGGTTTTATAGCTATCTAAACCTCTCACGTAGTGAGAAAACGAACGTAGTGATATATACGGAAGAACTCCGGAATACCATAACTCTCGATGTATCCATGGAAGATATGTTCCTTCATCGAATGTGTATCCCGTCCGAAGGGTCTTTTCCGAAGCTAGTAAAGATATTCAGATATTGGATTTATCAATAGTTTGAGATTCAATCGGAGTGAAATGTATGGAACAACGAGATGTCACGAATGATCCCCCTTAGCACTCTATGGGGACAAGCGGAGATTTTAGAGAACTCTATCATAGCGTTTCTTGACAAGTGTGAAAAAGATAACAGGCCACAACCATCAGATTATTCCTCTTTTTTCAAATGTTTATCATAATGCTACGAAAACATATTGCTTCATAAGATAACAAATGATGATGCAGTAAACTGGTAATATATATATATAAACAGTGTTCCCTTATGTTTTATGATAATTTTGGTCATATTCTTCGAAAATTCGTTTTGGCACCAGAAAGAAAAAATGGACTTCATTGTTGGAAAGTACCAAAAGTATAGAAAAGATGAAATGACAAGAAAGGAATATATCAGTTGTGGCATATAAATACTTGGCAAGAACAGATAATATTTTTTAACGTTTTTATGAATTTTATTGGGGTGCTTTAATATAATTCATAACATATGAACAACTGGCTAATATAACGAAAGATGATTATTTGAGACATTTGATTATAATACACCCGTAAGTCCTTAATAATAAAGATAAACAATGGCGGTTTTATTCCAACCAAAATGTTGATTATGTAAAAGTAAAAGTTCAATGATAAGTTAATATTGATATTAAAAGACCTCCGAACAAAAAGGGGTGTTCAGATCCCCGAGCCCAAAGATTGAACTTTTACTGACTACAAACCGTCAAAAATATAAGAAAAGTACATAAAAAGCACTTGCAGAAACCTAATTCCCCTGAACTGGACGAGTCTAAATATGATAAACTTAAATGATAGTTAAACAGTACTCAGACTGATATGTACAATTAACAGTTACCAAAATAATTAGTTTTGTCTCGAACTCGTAATTTAAGCCCTCCTTCCCTCTTTTTTCTCCAAGATAGACGAATGTTATAAACAAAAAGTCATGAATTTAGAATCAATAACGGCCACTACAAGTAAATGAGATATGGACTTTTTTTTATAAATTAATTCCTATTGCAGCCAACATCTCCTGGTTCCGAAAAGGATATTTATTTCCACAAAATACCGCCTGATTATTGATCGAAGATATTTAAGCAACTAAAAGCACTTTGAATCAAACAAATTCTTGAAATTGTAAACTAAGCTATTTTGCTGGGTGTTTTTTCCCAATCCTCTTTCGGACCCCCTGATTTTAAGAGGGCGTATCTAATTAGTCATGCCCGATTAACTTTAATTGAATTGAACCTCAACTTTAAGACCAAGGTACAATAAGTAGACAATAGACATCCTTTGTGAAATAAGATCGTCCAAGGTATCTTAGAAAATAAATTTGCGTTGAATAACAGTGAAAAATGCCCGAGCAGGTTTGTAAGTCTTATAAAAGCATTGGATTTATACGATTAAGCGGCTGAATTAATACAATATCTACTTTATATACTAATTACAGGTGAATAAATAACAACTTTAACCAACCGCGTACTTCGATACAAACTTGTATATAGGAGGACTCAAAAATATTTAAATCTTAACAACTATTGATTACTACCGAGAGAAAAAGAAAAGCTTTTAATCATTTATCTTAGGTAAAACACCGAGAACCCTTACTGATTAACCAATAAAAATCCACTACACTTGTTTAGTTTACCCAGGATACGAACATGTAAGCAAAAAAATAATCATGAAAATAAATAGTAAATAGAAATAAGCCATCCTTCACATCATTTTAAATACATAAAAACCGTTTCCGCAACATTCAATCAGATTTACATACAGCTTCGTGTCTGTTTGGCCTGTTAGACATTTTATTGTTCGGGCGTCGCTTGTGGATCTTTTGTGGACAGGGCGCGCGTCTGGCGCAAATATCAAAAATTTCAAACCTGATATATATGATTAGTTTAAATACATCATATAAATTGGTATTTTCACAAATAGCCAACATAGATAATAAGAGCCATAAAAGATATTATTTAAAAGTTATATTTGAATTCCTTCTGTTTACTAGCGAAAACCAATGATTTGCATATGCTGCCCTAGTAAACTTATGTAGGAACACGGAACACTAGGAGCCCGGATGACCGGACAACCCAGATTACCGGAGCACGGAATACACGGTGCCCGGTTGACCTCTGCTCCTGGCTTCTAGTACCCGATTGACCTAGTATTCCATATTTGTATCCGGACTTTAAGGAATGATATGAAAAGACAGAACGAATTTGAGATGGGGGGGATAGAGAATTTATAGTAAGGAGAGAACAGTTACGTTTATAGTAGAGAGGAGAACCGTATAGTTAAGCCTGAAGTTAGATGTACATTTTGTTATCTTTTAAACGTTGTTATAGTCATGTGATTTTGATAATACAGTATTGAACTTTTATTCGAATTTGTGTGTACGTTAACTTACAAGACTGCATTCAAACTATCCTAGGAAAAGTTTCTGTATTTATGTGACCAGGATTCTCTGAATCACGCTACCAGTAGATTGTTGGGTCAACACCGTTAAAGAGTATATATTTTTGGCATGTGTCGTCCATGTACGAGTGAAAGGCACGATCTAAAACTTATACACCCAACAACACTTCACATACACATGATTATACGCTTCAACGAACGTTTAAGTGATACCTTGTTTGTTTACTAGTGGAATAGAAGCACCAAGAAGAACATTAAGGACATCAACTCAGGCTCCAACACTCTATCATGTAAAACAGATTTGCTTTAAATTCAATTATTTTTCCAAGCAGATTATAGGTTAGATAGTAGCCTGCAACTAGTAATATATATGATATTCGCACGGAAACTACACACGAAGACCGGATTCGCTGGAGAATCGGGAAATGTTCCCCAACAGAGCAGTTATTATAGAGTTATCCAGGAGAGGAGGACTTCACAAGTTACTGGAGAAAATTTTGGCTGATATGGATTAGCAGACTTACTCTCAACAGTGGCTTCGTTGCAGTCGCATGGATCTATTTTCCAAACAATGGAGTAGTACAGCAGTCTAAAGAATGATTGGCTCAATTACTGATACTATGCTTGATAATTTCAACGATAGTTTTAAAATTTGTATGGAATTCCGTCTTTTTTTGTTATAAGTCCGAAAACGTCGTATATGCATGATCAAGGAACATGCGAACCCTAATCATATGTATAATGGAGCAAGTCGTACTCCGATGAAGAGCTATCGTTCTTTAGTCAAAAGCAAATTTACATATCTAACATTGTTTGGCTGATGTTTAGACGAATTATATATACAGAATGTATTGACTGGTGTACGAGAGAGAGAGAGAGAGAGAGAGAGAGAGAGAGAGAGAGAGAGAGAATTAAAAGCAATTTGAATTTAACATGTTTATATATGAATCAATACACAACAGGAAAAGAGCATCTTACATTTAAATTTATAAGTATGATATTAACATTTTCTTTTGTTTTAGATGCTGCAGTGGTTAAATCATGTTATAAATATGATCAGTCATGGACCTTACATATGTCTTCTGACCAGAATGATAACAGTTGGTGTGAAAACAAATGTAAAGAAGCTGATGCAAGCTATCAATATATTGGAACAGATGTAAGAATATTTTGCGTTGAATAGCTGTTGCACATTAATCGTTCATGCACATGACACATGACTCATTAATCAAATATATTCTACCCTAAAATATAATAACTTTACGAAAGAAAACTTTTCTGAGCAAACAAAACACACCAGCATAACCATAAGAACTGATCCGCTGATTTAATAACCTCAGATATATTGAAGTTGCAATGAATATCTACATACAGTTTTATACTATTTAAACTATGTGTTTGAAATCATGCTTGTACAAATTGCTCGAGATTTTGAAAGTTATATATACCGCAACTATTTTATTTAATGCCGACATACAACATTATATTATTTGGTTTATAATAGTGTTCTGATTTTTGTCTTTCAATTTTTTTTTAACATATTTGATGACAATTAATCTGGAATCACACATTTTACATATGTTATATACTTACTAACCTTAAAACATCGTTGCATATGCCAGGGGAAAAGATTCAGCTATTGAAGCCCTGAAGCTTAATTTTTTTTATAAGATTATATATTCAAGTTTCAAAATATTGGTCAAGTTTAAATGAGTAATTGTTGATTCGGGATTGAAAACAAAGTATGGCTTGATAAATACAAAGCTCTAACTTGCATAGCATAATAAAGTTATCGATAACATTTTTCGTCATGGAAATTGCAAATTGACGTTCCAATTTTATCATTAAATGTGTAGATTGTTCATTGCAAAAACCCTCTGGTTATTGTCAGGCCTTTCTTAATTCTTTTGGAAATATCTTACAAATTTATCTTGTCTGTGAAAGCTTTACGTTTTCTCTGGAAGACCTATGTTAAGATTGTTTTCACAGGCATACTAAATTTCTATTGAAATAGATTTTTATCTTGTTTTCTTGTGACATCTGAAATTTTGTTTATGTTTCAAGACATAATAAAAGGATAAAATTTCGATAGAGCAAAAGTAATTGGAATATCATATCAACTTGAATTTGTCTTTTGTTTTCGTCAGCTAATTCGAAAAACTAATAAATAGTTATTTCAATACAAGTTTTGAGCTAAAAATATAGAACTAAGTCATTGAAACCCCTGGAAATTAAATCATGTTTAGAAGTGAAAATGTATATATCCTTTATATTTCAGTCGATAGTATTGGCAAAAGCGTGTGAAAACGTCGAGAAAATGGCTTGGAACATGGATATACTTTATTTTTATTTTGTTTCATCATGCATATAGTATATACATCTTTGTATTTTAATTTGTTTTTTTATTTTTCAGTTCGGTCGTTGCTATTGTCGTGAAACGAAACCGTTGGTGTCTCACAAAGAGGATGATGATCAATGTACTGAACAATGTCCAGGTAACAACGACGACATATGTGGAGGACAATTTAATTACTTTATTACTGTCTCGGAAATAGGTGAATATAACAGAAAGTGTACATTTAAACAAGTGTGCTTATACATTATTATAGATTATAGAGTCGTTGTCTTAAATTCATTACAAAATATCCTATTACCCCTCGTTTTTTTAAAATCAAGGCACAAGTTTTAACTGAATTACAGGGAGAAATTCCACACAAATATCAATTTTGTAAAACTTCGGGATATTTTCGGTCAGTTCTTTTTCACCACACCTGTTGACTAAACAAAAAAATAACCCATTAATCGATCTTACCTTTAACACATGAATGCAGAACACACTACAATATTAGTTGGAATTTACTTTTCACGACAGTTGAGCTCTATAAAAGACAAAGACAGATAGTCGAGGTTTTGTTTAATTTCATCCCTGATTGTATTCTAGTAATTGTCAATTCATATAAATATGCCCAATAAAACTTTAACATATATAATCAAATGCAGCAATGTTTAATTTATAAACTGTGAATCAATATCTTATTGCGAAAATCATATCAATTTTGAAATATATCTTAAAGCTAACTAGAAACAAAAGGTGAATCACTTTAGTTCAAGTGAATAAACTCATCATAGATACCAGGACTAAATTTTGTATATACGCCAGACGCGTGTTTCGTCTACAAAAGACTCATCAATCAGTGACGCTCGAATCCAAAAAGTTAAAAAGGCCAAATAAACTACTAAGTTGAAGAGCATTGGGGAACAAAATACCTAAACGTTTTGCCAAATACAGCTATGGCCATTATTGCCTGAGGTACAGAAGAATTATACTAGTCAACATAGCATTGTCATAAAACGTTTATACATCGAACTACTTGAGAACATCCACCATTTTTAGTAGTATTGGCATTCAATAGCATAACTATAAGCAGTGTGTTCAATATTTGTAATAGTTTTTCTATGCTATCGCACAATACTACTGTGACGGAATATTCTAAATTGTTACCATAATTTATTAAGAGTTATTTAATAAAGAATACCCCAATCTCATTTTAAGGATAATATTATAAAGATGCTGGTACAATTAATAGGTAATTTCTGGAATCAAGTCTTTCACCGGAAAAGATCATTAATCTCGCACGCCTTTATGATGTCATTTACCAGATAGAAGGCGAACCTGTATCCCTACTTTATAAAAAATTTCCAGAACTTGCATAATCGTCATTCGGTAGGGTAGTATAGAAATAATTCATGTTCCGTAGGTACACAATCTTGATTGCCGTATGACTGAGAAAGTGTGATATCATTTAGATTTCAATTTCCCAAATATTGTGTGCAGTATAAAATAAAACGTGTTCACCCGTTTGCTCAACATGTGTTGGAATTTTTGTAACGAGGTGATGGAAGTCACATGACAGATTCGTCTGAAAACCTTATTTAGAATTTGTTTTCCAAAAAATGACTTTTCACAGCTATTGTTTTGATCCAACTAGAATACGTTAGACAATTATTACGAAATTTCTCCACCAGATAAACTCATATTCAAAAACTATATAGAATGGTGTAGATGGTCAATCCAATATATGATATTTGTACATAAATAGGGTAGAGCTTCGTTGTGCACGTTATGCCATGCTATGTTTTTTTGATTTTTATTTTATTTCATTTTGTTTGAGATGTGCATTTTATTAAACGGTTAACATTTGAAATGCATTTATTAACTTTTAAAGAATATATATATAAGTTATCTGATAATAATGTTCAGTTTGAATTATTGTGAGTAATATAAGAATGAATCAATATAATAGCGATTAATCGGGAGAGAAAATTTCAGTTGAGTGAATCTTATTTTATATACATTCACGTAGTAAACACTTCATCATGTGCAATGAATGCTTAAGCTATGATAAAGGTATGAAGGAAAATAAGAACTGTATCTCTAAAAGCCAATAGTAAATGATGTCGACAAAAACATATGTAATATGTTGAATGTTAGCCTTTATTTTAGGGGAAACACTGTTCTGTGTTTGTATGAATCGACAAAGAATCATAAAATTATATAACATATACATGTATAAACTTTTACCGTTTTATTAAAAACTCTAAGCGTGTTCAGTTCAAACTTTAGTTTACCCGGGATACGAACATGTAAGCAAAATAATAATCATGAAAATAAATTGTAAATAGAAATAAGCCATTCTTCACATAATTTTAAATATACAAAAACCGTTTCCGCAACATTCTATCATATTTACATACAGCTTCGTACTCTGTTTGGCATGTTAGACATTTTATTGTTATAGAAAAAAAAATTACATTAGCCGTATTTGGCACAATTATGTTTTGAATTCTAGATCCTCAATGCTTTTCAACTTTGTCCTTAAAAATATTTTGATCAGAGCGTCACTGATGTGTCTTATGTACACGAAATAATAATTGATGAGAACAGTTTTAATAATAATAAAAAAATAGTCTTGGAATGCAATTTGATTTGTATAAATTTGTCCACCAGTGTGTATACTCTTTTTAAGGAGGACGTATTTGACTGAACATTTTTGTTATTATACAAATGCAAAAAAATACTGTGTATCTTATCTCATTAATTTATTACGTAAACGTATTTGTGCAACAGACGAACTATGCATGTATGCTATTATTGTTACTCAAATAATACAGATAATAATAATAATACGGAAGAAAAAATAGTTATGAATCATATCAAAATTATAAAGAAAAACATATATTTACTGAAAAAAAGTGGATACTTGTATCAACGAACCAAAAGTTTCAACTCAATTTGTAGATACTTGACATATAAGTAATCATCTAATATAATAAATTCCTATTAAATTATCAACTTGCTCTAAGACTATAGGCATATGTTTTTAGCTGAACAACTGAAAATTATTGATGTCGACGTTATCATGCCAGCATGTACATGTACGAAATGGAACACCTTAGATGAAGGAAATATATTTCACTGTAACTATCAGGCCACAGCAAGCGAGAACATTACTATAGCGTGCCAACCTAACACCAGATGGAGATTTGTCAGGATTAAACGTAAGGATGTGGAATCCCTTACAATTCGTGAAGTAGATATGAACGGCGACCCAGTCAACAACACCAATGAATCAGGTAATCAGAAAAGTCAATATTTTGATACATTGGTGTTTATTTAATCCTGCATTTTCATAGAGTAATAGTCAAGAAAAAAAACCCAGAGGATCGAAGTTCTAATATTAATTCTGGTAAATATGACATGCACTTGAGGGGAGCGTGATATCATGTATGCAGTATTCTTTGTTTTGCAGCTAAAAAAAATTCACCAAAAAGTCTAAGGACAATTTAAAAATATTGAAACCCCGTATTTTATTGTTCTGAACTTGCATGAATTATTCACAATAGACGATTAAGCCCAGTTTTCCATTTATAACACTAAGATATTAACAATGACACATTTTTATGTCTTAAGTAAAATAAACTCGTCAGAATCCCTCTCTTTGATCTCTTTTCCGTCGAAATATGTAATTCGACCAAACTGAAAGGTTAATAATAACAAATAACCCTACATGATACAACAGTCGTAATGGAAAGTCTCTGTGTATATGTAACCGGTAGATATGCCATCCACGGCATGTGCCTACTATTCAGGTTATTGTTTCCATATTGTCTGAAAGTACTTCTAATTATTAAAATATTTCTATTTAAGGTCTATCAAGCACTGCCCATGCATGTGGCCATTCCGGGTATGGATATGCCGGTCCGATCATAGGGACATATGCAGCGAGCAGTAACATTGATTGTACAATAATATGCTTCACTATTACCGCCTGTGCTGCTGCAGAATTTGACAAGAAAGCAAATGTTTGTACACTGAAAGGTGAATGTACGCATGAAAGCCAGTAATATTTGTCAGACGATAACGACAAACGTGTATTGTTCATTGAGAAGGAACATTGAATGGTCACAAACTCTTTTTTTCAATTTAAAGCACTTTACACTTATGAGCAGTTTTATACTGTATTTTATATATAAATTATGAATTAGAATACCAGTAGATATAGTATGCGGCTGATGTCGAGGTTTTGTTTAGTGAATTGGTTATTATTTTTTTTTTTGGTAATGTAGACCAGTTCTTTTTTAATAATATAACACTAAATAATCGTGTTTGTAAAGACAAAATATTATTCTAAATTTGCCTCCATGAATTTTTACATGTTTCAGTGGGTCACAGATATTCATGTCTATGTTTGATTGAGACGTGGTCAGTTGTAACGTCTTATACCGACATCTTTATTGAATCCGGAACGTCATTATAAAGTTCAACGTAGTTACTTAAACAAATTAATTATGTCCGCAATTTAATCGTAAAGGACAGTCAAGAAGACGTTTCCATACAAAAAGTAAAATCACAAAATACTGAACTCCAAAGAAAATTCAAAACGGAAAGTCCGAAATCAAATAGCAAAATGAAAAGATCAAACACATCAAACGAATGAGAAACAACTAACTGTCCAACAACCGCCATATTCCTAACTTGGTACATGCATTCTATTATGTAGAAAATTGCGGATTAAACCTGGTTTTATAGCTAGCTAAACCTCTATCTTGTACTTTTATACTTTTACGTACTTTGTAAGTACCTACGTGTTACTATATCAGGAAGAAAAGTCAAACACTAATTCTCTAATATTGTTATATGCGTAGGGTCTATTTTGTTTGAAATATGTTCTTCTTTCTTTTGTGTTCTTTCTGACTACGTCTGAATTAATGGTTCTAGACTTGCACAGTATGAAAAGTCTTTACTTTGGCGCAAATATGTGTGATAAAGCTAAATTAATATATGTTGTGTTGATATCATTTTTAAGATTAAAGATATTGCAAAAAAAACAATAAATGTAAACTCCTAACCATCCTACTGCCAGTCGATGTATTTACGTTCTGCATTGCAAAAGTCATGTCTTGTTTGACTGTCCATGACGTTAAAATACTATATCCCTTGGATTTGATTTAGTTGATTGAAGTCACTGATATAGATATATTAAGATGTGGTATGAGTGCCAATGAGACAACTCTGATGCATGGTTTTTATTATTAAGTGTTTTTTTGCTTTATACAAGCTGTCAGTAACTGTGGTTACTCTCAACTCATAGTGTTGTGTTAACTTGACCAGTTGCTAATATTTGTAATACTTTTTTGATATTTAATGTTTAGTTATTTATGGTTATATCT
The DNA here is from genome assembly GCF_963676685.1 of Mytilus edulis. Classification (NCBI taxonomy): domain Eukaryota; kingdom Metazoa; phylum Mollusca; class Bivalvia; order Mytilida; family Mytilidae; genus Mytilus; species Mytilus edulis. The sequence continues at coordinate 46,470,975 of NC_092354.1, forward strand.
GGTCTATATAAAGTTTTTGGAATTACTATAAGTTTTAACTTATTCATACTATGAACATCATTTTGTTTTATTTTGTACAAATATTCCCTCCTCCATTTAAACTGTATACCTAACAATAATTAATTTCATCTACATGTGTATTATACTTTGGTAATTGGCGCTTTTTTTCCAAAGTAACTGTTGTTTTTTCTGAAAAAAAATATTAATATTTCATAGCGGAATAATACTGTCCCTTTTTGTATTGATTTTTTATTTACATTGTATCATAGATCAAATTTATATATATATGTGTATGTTCAATGTTTGTTAATATGTCTTTTGAATGAGTTAAGCTATTTCAATAAATATTTCATATAGAGAAGGGTGAAGGTTTGGTACCATTTGAACGTTTAAACCCGCTGTAATTGTTTGCATCTGTCCAATGTCAGGCTTCTGATGTTCAGAAGTCGGTATGTGATGATGTCGTCCATAAATATTTCTAGTTACAAGAAAAACAGGAACCTCATTTATTATTCTATTTGAATAATCGAAGTTATAGCAATGTCTTTCAAATGACACATGTTAATACACATCTAACGAATTGAAAACATCGGTTATGTTCCTGCAATGGTACAGACATTTCGTAATAAATAGGTGTTAACGTCTATATTCTGTGACAAGGGATGTTATATTAATTAATCAAAAGATTTTGTTAGAGAAGGATAAATATTTTAAAACTTTGTTTCAACAAACTATGTTCAGCAAATACCCATGGAATCAACATCTGATAAAATATTTTACAATACTTTATGATATTTGGGTGATACATTGGTTCTCAACAATGACGACTTCAGTATGTATACTAAGGACATTTATGTTGTTGAACTAACTTTTAAAGATGCAAATACTATCAAATTGAATGAACACGGCCCTATCCTCGATCTTGTTATCTATATCGTTTATGGAAAGCTCAATACCACAATTCATGATGAAAAAGATGATTATTCGATATAAGGACATCATATTTCAATATTTTCAAGATATCGGCATTCACCTTGGCAGCTAACACAACCTTTAAATAAACTTATTAAGAAATGATATAGTTATGATACTGTTGTCAGGTCATTGAAGATTGACTATTTTGGTTCAAATAATTATTCCCTTATAGCATGTATAGGGTCTTTTCATCGGAAATAAACACATTCATTTTAAAACTAGTAGTTGTCATATTATGAGTTATGATCTTCCCATATATTTTATGATGGTACAATACTAAAACCGTAATGGGGGGATTGTGCTTGATATTCATATAATGAAGACATAATCTTAATCTTCAATCAGGTAAATTAAGGTCTGAAATGCAATGTCAGTGTTTGCTAGAAACTGCTAGTAGTTCTTTGTTAATTTATGTATCATTGTCATTTTGTTTTGTTTATATTGTTTTGTTTATGTATCTTATACCTCAATGTTTTAAGGAATAAATACTGCTTTCAGCTTATTGCAATAATTGTTATACATTTCCTTGCCACTAACAGAAAGTGTATAGTTTTTAAAATGTGGTTATCATTACCCATGCGAAAAAATTCATCAAAGACCAAATATCGAACAACACCACAACTGTCAACTGGACACAACAGCAAGCGAAGTAAACAGAAAAAAAGGTTTCCTACCAAAGTAAAATGATTTGCATTCCCGATGAAGGGAAACCAATAAAAGCTTATCGTAATTGATAGACCATTTACAAACCATTCAAAGTGTATTGCATTAATCACAGGAATATAAAATTATGACATCATCGTTTAATCTTTTACTTTATAACTATAGTAATGGCTCCAATCCATTTTCAAAACCTTTGGTAACATTTCTGACGACAAATGTACTCGTTGGAACCATTATACTTTTGCGATACTCATTTGTTTCAAAATTTGTATAAATTCAGTGGACTATCCTAACGTCCCAAAACAGACGCTAATTATTACAAGATAATTGTTAAACGTGTGGTTTTCAATAATTGTGTATGCATTAAACACTGCAAGTACAATTTTGATAGCAATGTTTTCAATACCAATTTGTTTAACTCTTTTTCATAATTAAACTACTACATTATCAGTCCATTAGACTATGATGGCAACCGTATGAAGAAAAATGTAGTACAAACCTTGTGAATAGCCGAATTGAATTGAAATAACGTCGAGTGTTAAACTCTAGTGTAGGGACCTGTCGAGAAAAATATCAAATCAGTACTTCAAAGTGACAAAGTTGCAATAATAACTTCCGAATTTTATGGACGCAATCATGAGCTAATTAGTCGTTAGCGAATATATCTGTCTGCACGTAACAACAGAAACTGTATATTCTTTGAATATACCAAGTTGGGATTCACTCTTGTTAACTCTTGTTAAACGATTGATTCATTATTTATTATTTAATCAATGACAGAAAGCCCTTTCCACTGTCTAGAATGGCTCCAAACGCAAGTAAAAATGAATGACCAGTCGGATTTACATATCCAGTGGAAAATATTACAAATGATTTATGACTTCCCAACTATCAATACCGGGAAGAACTTTAAATCTAATGAATCAATTGTAAACTAATTGATGGAAATAATTTGAGAAAATTTCAATGTTGGTAAACGAATCAAGCGTTCGAATGAAATATTATGATTAATGATAATCACGTACTGATTTTCTTTTTTCCTTATATCTTAAAGTTGTTTATTCATTGCTTTTTTTGATTGTGTGTTTACTATCTCTTTGAAATATGTCCTTCCTATCATTGAAGAACATAAAACATATAGGAAATAAAAGCTGATTAGATTTGACAGGGTCGCCCAATAGATATTCCATTTTTTTACTTTTTACATTGCAAAGGGATCGATAGACATAAGTCATAAGTGTGACGTTTACAAACGGTTGTATTCTCACTTGGAATATAACGTGTGACGTTTACAAACCGTTGTAGTCCTCGATCGAAGTATAATGGCAGACAGTCACAAGTCGTAGATTTTCTCACTCCTAGTATAATGTCTAACGTTTACAAGCTATAGGGATTCTTACTAGAATTGACATGTCGAATATGCACAAGCCGCACAGACCCATTATTATAATGATCAAAAGCTGTGAATGGAATTAATCACAGAATAAATGGGTTAACGATTAAGATATATGCCAGATGATAAAAAAGGGTGATCAAATTCATACTAAAATGTATGATGATCAAAAGAAGAAGGTGATCAAACTCATAGAACAATTTATGATGGTTAAACGAAGAAAGATCATTAAATCATAGTATAATGTCTGATGGTCGAAAGAAGAAAGTTGATCAAAATCATAGAATAATGTATAATGGTCAAAACCAGAAAGATTATAAAAATCATAGTATAATGTCTGATGGTCAAAAGAAGGAAGGTGATCAAAGTCATAGTATAATGTATGATGGTCAAAAAAAGAAAGATTATCAAAATCATAGTATAATGCATGATGATCAAAACAAGAAACTTCATCAAACTCATAGTATAATGTATGATGGTCAAAAGAAGAAAGTCGATCAAACTCATAGTATATTGTCTGATGGTTAAAAGAAGAAAGTTGATCAAACTCATAGTATAATGTTTGATGATCAAAAGAAGAAAGTTGATAAAAATCATAGTATAATGTCTTATGGTCTAAGGAAAAAGGTGATCAAACTCATAGTATAATGTCTTGTTGTTGAAAGAAGAAAGTCAATCAAACTCATATTATAATGTCTGATGGTCAAAAGAAGAAAGGTGATCAAAGTCATAGTATAATGTCCGGTGTTCAAAAGAAAAAAGTTGATCAAACTCATAGTATAATGTTAGATGGTTTAAAGAAGAAAGTTGATCAAACTAATAGTTTAATGTATGATGGTCAAAAGAAGAAAGTTGATTAAACTCATAGTATATTGTTCATGGCTAAAAGAAGAAAGTTGATCAAACTCATAGTATTATGTTTGATGGTCAAAAGAAAAAAGTTGATCAAACTCATAGAATAATGTATCATGATCAAAAGAAGAAAGTTGATCAAACTAATAATATAATGTATGATGATCAAAACAAGAATATTGATCAAACTCATAGTATAATGTATGATGGTCAATAGAAAAAAGTCGAGCAAACTCATAGTATAATGTTTGACGGTCAAAACAAGAAAAGTTGATCAAACTCACAGTATAATGTCCGATGATCAAAAGAAGAAAATTGATCAAAATCATAATATAATGTCTGATGGTCTATAGAAGAAAGGTGATCAAACTCATAATTTAATGTCTGATGGTTAAAAGAAGAAAGTTGATCAAACTCATACTACAATGTATAATAATCAAAATACGAAAGGTTATCAAAATCATAGTATAATTTCTTGTGGTCAAAAGAAGAAAGTTGATCAAACTCAGTAAAATGTCTGCTGGTCAAAAGAAGAAATCTGACTAAACTCATAGTATGTCTCATGGTCAAAAATACAAAAATGATAAAACTCATAGTATAATGTATGATGGTTAAAAGAAGAAAGTTGATCAAACTCATAGTATAATGTTTGGTGGTTAAAAGAAGAAAGTTGATCAAACTCATAGTATAATGAATGATGGTCAAAAGAAGAAAGTTGATTAAATTCCTAGTATAATTTATTATGGTCAAAAAAAGAAAGTTGATAAAACTCATAGTATTGTTTCTGAATTCACGACAGAATAAATATGTTAGCAATTAAAATGTATGCCAGATGATAAAAAAAATGTTGATCAAACTCCTACTACCATGTATGATTATCAAAAGAAGAAAGTGATCAAACTCATAGTATAATATCTGGTGGTTCAAAGAAGAAATTCGATCAAACTCATAGTATAATGTCTGATGGTCAAAAGAGGAAAAATAATAAAACGCATAGTATTATTACTGAATTCACGACAGAATCAATGGGTTAACGATTGAAATATATGCAAGATGATAAATAAATGGTGATCATACTCCTACTAACATGTAGGATGATCAAAGAAGACAGTGATCAAACTCATAGTATAATGTCTTGTTGTTGAAAGAAGAAAGTCAATCAAACACATATTATAATGTCTGATGGTCAAAAGAAGAAAGGTGATCAAAGTCATAGTATAATGTCTGGTGTTCAAAAGAAGAAAGTTGATCAAACTAATAGTTTAATGTATGATGGTCAAAAGAAGAAAGTTGATTAAACTCATAGTATATTGTTCATGGCTAAAAGAAGAAAGTTGATCAAACTCATAGTATTATGTCTGATGGTCAAAAGAAGAAAGTTGATCAAACTCATAGTATAATTTTTGATGGTTAAAACAAGAAAGTTGATTGAAATCATATTATAATTTCTGATGGTCAAAAGAAGAAAGTTGTTAAAACTTATAGTATAATGTACGATGGTCAAAATACGAAAGTTGATTAAACTTATAGTATAATGCCTGATGGTTACAAGAAGAAAGTTGATCAAACTCATAGTATAATTACTGATGGTCAAAAGAAGAAAGTTGATCAAACTCATAGTATAATGTTTGGTGGTTAAAAGAAGAAAGTTGATCAAACTCATAGTATAATGAATGATGGTCAAAAGAAGAAAGTTGATTAAATTCCTAGTTTAATTTATGAATGTCAAAAAAAGAAAGTTGATAAAACTCATAGTATTATTTCTGAATTCACGACAGAACAAATATGTTAGCAATTAAAATGTATGCCAGATGATAAAAAAAAATGTTGATCAAACTACTACTACCATGTATGATTATCAAAAGAAGAAAGTGATCAAACTCATAGTATAATGTCTGGTGGTTAAAAGAAGAAAGTCGATCAAACTCATAGTATAATGTCTGATGGTCAAAAGAAGAAAAATGATAAAACGCATAGTATTATTACTGAATTCACGACAGAATAAATGGGTTAACGATTGAAATATATGCTAGATGATAAATAAATGGTGATCAAACTCCTTCTACAATGTAGGATGATCACAGAAGAAAGTGATCAAACTCATAGTATAATGTCTTGTTGTTGAAAGAAGAAAGTCGATCAAACTCATATTATAATGTCTGATGGTCAAAAGAAGAAAGGTGATCAAACTCATAGTATAATGTCTGGTGTTCAAAAGAAGAAAGTTGATAAAACTCATAGTATAATGTCTGGTGGTTAAAAGAAGAAAGTCGATCAAACTCATATTATAATGTCTGATGGTCAAAAGAAGAAAATTTACCAAACTCATAGTATAATGTTTGATTGTTAAAAGACGAAAGGTGATTATTTTAGACAATTATGTTTATATTTATACAAAGACAGATGACAAAAGTTATAGTTTAAATTATGATGGTAAAAACCCTAGAAAGAGTTCATACTCAGAGTATAAAAGCTGATGATCAAACACCATAAAAACATTTTTTTTTTCTAATTATTTAAAGGAGTAAGGCTCATTCTGAAAATAGATTTTGTGTTCCTCAGAACTTTTAAGCGGCATTACATTCAGGGTGTAATGTCTGAAGTTCAATAGTCATAATTAGATTGTGCAAAAACAAATTCGTTTCAATAGTTGGTTCAGAGGGTATTTGTCCTAAGTCTATCATTTTAAATAGAAATTTCAAAATTGTATTTCATAATGATAATTGATTCATGGAACTTATTAACGTTAGATAGATTCGAAAATTGCAGTTTTCTCTTTTAAATTAATCTTGTTAATGTCATATTTGAAATAAGAATTATAAAAAATAATATCAATGATTAGTCCTTTCGACTTCAATGTTGGGAGTTTTTGTTTTCATTGAAAATGCAAATGCAATTAACATGTTAAGCAGGAAATTTATAATTTTAATAATTTATTATATTTGCAATGCAATACAGTGAAGGTGTGGAAAAAGGTAAATCCCCGGAGACAGTCATTTAAACAAAAACCAATATCCATACATAAATTATTCGGTAAAACATAATTTTTAAATCTATAAACAATTAAATTCAAGCTAGCAATCGTTTGACTTTTAAAAACAGATCAAATTCGAAATTAGAAGTACATTTTAATCTATAGGGGTCGACATGAAGGCAGAAAACTTATAAAACTTATAAAAACCCCACACGTGTAGTGGGAAGTTTACACAATTCAAGGGCTGGTAATTAATCAAAATATTAATATAACTAAGAAAATGGCGATGTTGAAACCACAGTACATCAAGCAAAGAACAGCTCAATTCGAAAAAAAATATTTTTCAAAATTAATCTATTTTTTATTTGGAGCTAAAGACAGTTTGAATTTGGAAAAAAAATATTATCACACAATACAATGTTCAATGCTTATTAAGAATGGAACAACACAATAGGAAAATTATCAAATTGCATGTAAATTATTCAGTATCATATGAACATTGACCTTTTTATTTGCAGACCGTGCTGTGAATAAATCATGCTACAAATTAGACGAGTCATGTATAAATACTAGATGTAATGACCAACCTAATAATAGTTTTTGCGAAAAAACAGTGTAAAACAGCTACTACAAATTATCGGTATTATGGAACACATATAAGTTTGTTTTGCTGAAATAAATGGCTATAAATCAATTTATACATATACTAAATGCTTTTCGAAACAATGCAGAAAATATTTCTTCTCTCCGATGTTATACATAAGATGTAAAAAATGTCCTTGTTAGATTAATATATCGTATGATAATAGTTTGTGTGAAAAACAGTATAAAAAAGACTGAAATAAAATATCAAAGTACTATGGAATAATCGTATATTTGATTTGCTAGATATTGTGCATGACACATGCTTCATGAAACAAGTCCATTATGTATCAGAAAGAATACGTTTTTGAGCATACAATCAAAACCAAAATCACAACAAGAAGTAGCACGTCGATAGTAAAATATGGTTTAAGGGGAGTAGCATCTTAGGTTATAGATCAGTTATATCCACTTTAAAATTGATACATAATCAATATGCCTTTTAAATCTTTCAAATACCTTCAAGTAAATAAAAAAAAGTATTGGATTCTTTTTATATTGATTCTCTACTAATACCTGCATAATGCTTAAAATGATCTTAATTATTGAACGCCGGAACTGTCTAATAGTGTAAATATTTAATGTGTTTTGTCTCTTTGTCTTTACGTCCTGTCATTTCTTCTTTACGTTATGTAGCTGAGCCTTTATGTCCTGCCACTGCATCTCTGTGTTATGTCAATGAATTGATTGTTTGGTTAAACAATTGTATGATATGTCATTGCTAAACTTTGCTGTGTGCAATAGGCATTACATTATGCTGTAACTACTATATATCCTGTGAATACCTCCAAACTTTATGATCAACCACCTTTATATTCTTTCTTATTTTCTCTATGTCGTGTATTTTCTTCCTTTAAGTAAGTCTGGTAATAAATGCGTCCTGTTACAAATGTGATTGGTATGCCGAATGTTCTAAACGTTTTGTTTTGATACATCTTTGTTCTATGAAAACCTCATGATGTTATAGTCTAACGGATTTATGTTGTGTGTTATACATATGTATCTCCAGTGAAAAACATAATACATCATGGTATAGTTCATTTACGTTTTGCCGAACAATTGATACTTTCTGTTAGCATTCATTGCGTCATGTGCAAATGCCTTTTACATTATGCTTAAACACCTAATGCATTATGTGCAAACACTGATAAAGCTACGTTCAAACAACTTATACGTTGTGTGCAAACATCGTTTACGTTATGTGCAATGTGCAAACATATATTACGTTATCTGCCAATGCCTATTACATTTTGTGAAAACACCTATAACGTTTTGTTCAAAGCCCATTACGTTATGTATAACACATATTTCATTTCATTATTTGCAAACATCTACTACGTTATGTGCAAATACCTATCACATTATGTGCAAACGCCTATTACGTTATGTGTAAATGCCTATTACATTAAGTCAAAACATCGACTACGTTATGTGCAAACAGCTATTACGTTATGTGCAAACACCTATTACGTTCTGGTAAACGCTTTTTTGACACAGATTAAAACAAAACACAACAGTGTTTCACTTTGAAAATTAAGAAAAATACAAGTTTGTGATTTTTTAGCTGTGGACTGCTTCGCTGTATCCATATTTAAGATAATAAGAGTGCATCTGGTTGTTGATTTTAGTATTGGAAATGTTGTATTTTATTTTATATAAATAAACTCATCATAGATACCAGGACTAAATTCAGTATATGCACCAGACGCGCGTTTCGTCTACAAAAGACTCGTCAGTGACGCTCGAATCCAAAAAATTTAAAAAGGCCAAATAAAGTACGAAGTTGAAGAGCATTGGGGACCAAAATTCCTAAAAGTTTTGCCAAATACAGCTAATGTAATCTATGCCTGAGGTAGAAAAGCCTTAGTTTTTCAAAAGATTCAAAAATTTGTAAACAATAAATTTATAGATATAACCATATCAATGACAATTCATGTCAGCATAAAACGTGCTGACCACTGGGCTTGTGATACTCTCGGGAAAATCAATCTATAAATGTCTCGTTATTAGGGGAAATTATGCTGTTCAACTTTATGAGTGTGCGTTATACACCCATGTTTGTAAATCTTTACTTGTTGTAAATCAAAACCTTTACAATTATACAGACACGACTCTCGTTTCCAAGATGTGCACCGAAAGGCACAATACAATATAAATTAGAAGATATGGTATGAATGCCAATGCGACAACTCTTCACAAGAGACCACATGACGTAACAATAAAAAAGATATGTCAATGTACGGCCTTCACCAATAAGCAAATCCCGTACAGCACAGTCAGCTTTTAAAAGGCCCCGAAATGACAAATGTAAAAAACTTCAAACCAAAAAAACTGGCGACCTAATTTATGTATGTTAGTAACACGACGAGAAACGAAAACCACTGAATAACGGGCTCCTGCCTTGGGATAGGTACACACAGCATTTCCGGCGGGGAATAATATTTTAATGGGAGCCGAACCCTGTCCTTAACATGGGACAGTGGTGTAACAGTACAACATAGTAACAAACTATACAAATTAGTCGAAAAAGTCTTATTTCATGAGTGGGATACACATAGAAATACATCTTACGAAAACATAGAGTGGACGAAGCCGGGTACTTGTACGTCCCCTCGAAAAAAAAACATATAAAGTACAGATCTGAAAGTACTTGCAGTTACTAATAGCTAGTTCAAAGTTCCCATTGTTTCTCCCGACGTCAACCTTGAACTAGAAATATAATGAGTGTCAAAAATATTTGTTATTCCCCCAAGTAGGCTATGTTAGCGAGAAACGTGTACCAGTTTAATGTTTTAAATGCAATGACGTCTCCCACGATTCATGTAGCAGCTACGGAATCCTGCAAAATGTTTTAGATTTTTCGTTTATTTTCGTTTATTTTCCATTTGTGTATATTATTCTGAATAACCTTCCTCAGACGGGTGGGTGTCCTTTGGTGGGGGGAGGGGGTCATGTGGCCCGCCCCTTTAATTTGTAACTATTTAAATACTAACAGGGATTTTGGAAAAAGAAGTAGGGCCATGATCCCCTGTACTGTTTTTCAATTGATTAGCTACGTAAAACTTGTTTTAAATAGCCCGATAGATGTTAATGAAAATACGTCACATATTCTATTTTTATACCTTGAATAGGTGAAGTTTTTTACATTTGTCATTTCGGGGCCTTTGAAAAGCTGACTGTGCTGTACGGGATTTGCTTATTGGTGAAGGCCGTACATTGACATATCTTTTTATTGCTGCGTCATGTGGTCTCTTGTGAAGAGTTGTCGCATTGGCATTCTTACAGCATAATTTCACCTAAAAACGAGACATTCATATACACATGGAAAAAAGTATTACAACACCAAATTGAAATTGAAATTAAAAAAACATTCTTTTTTATTTAGTGATATAATTTGTTAAAATAGAACAAGTTAAACATTATTTAAATATCACCTGAGTTTGATCAATAATTATCGACTCGATGAGTTCTTATCTGCACATGCAGCTACTGTACCCGTAAACAGCAAAACAGGTGTTTTGATCCTCATTGTTTTCAACACTTTAAATAACCAAGTTTATAAAGTTATGTGATTGACACCTTGTAATGAGTCCTCCACAACTCTTAACCGCAGCAAGATGGCAGATTATCAGCATGAGAGAAGCAAGAATGTCGCTGTGACAACCGCACGTATTGTTGGTCATCACCATTCCACTATTAGTCGTTTTTAGAATAGAAATCGGGCAATAAACGATGTTAAAGACTATCCGAGATCAAAAAGACCCCCTATGCCATCTGCTAGGGAAAATTAAGCATAATGAAGTTTGGTCAGAAAGAAACCCATTGCATACAATACAATCCTAAAAATAAAGTGGTGGGCATACAGGAGCCTTTTAATACAAATTGTTCGAGATCGACTCATCGCTACTGGTTATTATGTAATAAGACCTTTTCGGGGACCTTTGCGTACGAACAGACACACAGTTGTCCGTATCCAATGTAATGCAGAGCTCGCCTAAGTTGGAAATTAGCATCGTGTAGGAAGATCCATTGTTCCAATTGAATTCGGTTTATCTTCCTTGGCCCGATCGGAGCCCGGATTTGAACCATATCGAGCACATATGGGATACTATTGGGCGTAATGTGAGCGAAAAGAAAACCCCAGTACAAACACGTGCTGAAATAAACAATGCCCTTCATCAGAAATGGTTGCTGCTACCTTAGCAACACATTAGTCGATTTATGGCAGGAATGAGAAGACGTTAAGTGGCGGTTAACCGTTTGAATGGAGGCTGCACACAAAGTACTAATTCTTTGGCGTATAACGATCAACCATGATGTAAACCATCATTTTAATATAAACTTTGAAATGTCTGACATTGTACAGTTCGACTACAGTAAAAGTTGTAACATGCAGTTTTTTGTACAAAAAACACTTCAGTTTGTTTTTAAAATTGTGGTTAGATAAATCATTTTTTTTTCAAACTTTTTTTGTTTGTTAAAATGCCAATGTAATCATAAACTATGTTTCAAAATCATTTTACAAATATTTTATCATATTCCATCCAAAATAAAAGGCTGATTTTTCAAGTTTTAAAAAATCAAGATGTTGCAATACTTTTTTCCATGTGTATGGATTGATTTCCCCGAGAGTATCACAAGCCAAGTAGTGCTGAAATGAATTGTCATTGATATGGTTATATCTATAAATTTACTGTTTACAATTTTTTGAATTTTTTGAAAAGCAAAGGCTTTTCTACCTCAGGAATAGATTACCGTAGCTGTATTTGGCAAAATATTTCGGAATTTTGGTCCCAATGCTCTTCAACTTCGTACTTTATTTGGCCTTTTAACTTTTTTGGATTCGATCGTCACTGACGAGTCTTTTGTAAACGAAACGCGCGTCTGGCGCATATACTGAATTTAGTCCTGGTATCTATGATGAGTTTATTTATATAGCATTATTATATCAATATATATAAAATACAACATTTCCAATACTAAAATCAACAACCCGATGCACACTTATTATCTTAAATATGAATACAGCGAAGCAGTCCACAGCTGAAAAATACAAACTTGTATTTTTCTTAATTTTCGAAGTGAATATCTCTGTTGTATTTTGTTTTAATCTGTGTCAAAAAAGCGTAATAGGCGTTTGCACATAATGTGATAGGTATTTGCACATAACGTAATAGGTGTAAGCATATAATGAAATAGGTGTTACACATAACATAATGGGCTTTGCACAAAACGTTATAGGTGTTTTCACAAAATGTAATAGGCATTGGCACATAACGTAATAGATGTTTGCACATAACGTAAACGATGTTTGCACAAAACGTATAAGTTGTTTGAACATAGCGTTATCAGTGTGTGCACATAATGCATTAGGTGTTTGAGCATAATGTAAAAGGCATTTATTTGCACATGACGCAATGAATGCCAACAGAGAGTATCAATTGTTCGGCAAAACGTAAATGAACTATACCATGATGTATTATGTTTTTCACTGGAGATACATATGTATAAACACAACATAAATCCGTAAGGCTATAACATCATGAGGTTTTCATAGAACAAAGATGTATCAAAACAAAACGTTTAGAACATTCGGCATACCAATCACATTTGTAACAGGACGCATTTATTACCAGACTTACTTAAAGAAAGAAAATACACAACATAGAGAAAATATGAAAGAATATAAAGGTGGTTGATCATAAAGTTTGGAGGTATTCACAGGATGTATAGTAGTTACAGCATAATGTAATGCCTATTGCACACAGCAAAGTTTAGCAATGACATATCATACAATTGTTTGACCAAACAATCAATTCATTGGCATAACACAGAGATGCAGTGACAGGACATAAAGGCTCAGCTACATAACATAAAGAAGAAATGACAGGACGTAAACAAAGAGACAAAACACATTAAATATTTACACTATTAGACAGTTACGGCGTTCAATAATAAAGATCATTTTAAGCATTGTGCAGGTATTAATAGAGAATCAGTAGAAAAAGAATCCAATACTTTTTTTTATTTACTTGAAGGTATTTGAAAGATTTAAAGGGTATACTGATTATGTATCAATTTTAAAGTGGATATAACTGATCTTTAACCTAAGTTGCTACTCCCCTTAAACCAAACTTTACTATCGACGTGCTAGTTCTTGTTGTGGTGTTGGTTTTGATTGTATGCTCAAAAACGTATTCTTTCTGATACATAATGGACTTGTTTCATGAAGCATGTGTCATGCACAATAACTAGCGAAACAAATATACGATTATTCCATAGTACTTTGATATTTTACATCAGTCTTTTTTATACTGTTTTTCACACAAACTATTATCATACGATATATTAATCTAACAAGGACATTTTTTACATCTTATGTATAACATCGGAGAGAAGAAAATATTTTCTGCATTGTTTCGAAAAGCATTTAGTATATGTATAAATTGATTTATAGCCATTTGTTTCAGCAAAACAAACTTATATGTGTTTCATAATACCGATAATTTGTAGTAGCTGTTTTACACTGCTTTTTGCACAAACTATTATTAGGTTGGTCATTCCATCTAGTATTTATCCATGACTCGTCTAATTTGTAACATGATTTTTTCACAGCACGATCTGCAAATAAAAAGGTCAATGTTCATATGCTACTGAATAATTTACATGTAATTTGATAATTTTCCTATTGTGTTGTTCCATTCTAAATACAAAATGAAATAAGCATTGAACATTGTATTGTGTGATAATATTTTTTTTTCCAAATTCAAATTGTCTTTAACTCCCAATAAAAAATTAATTTTGAAAAATATTTTTTTTCGAATTGAGCTGTTCTTTGCTTGATGTACTGTGGTTTCAACATCGCCATTTTCTTAGTTATATTAATATTTTGATTAATTACCAGCCATTGACTTCAGGATCTACAACGTACGTCACGAGTCACGTGATATTTGTAAGTTTCCAGGCGCCATTTTCGGAATTTCGAAGTGAGCTAAGGTTAGAAATCTATGATTATTTTGCCATGAAAGCATGTATAGGTAAAAATATATTGACAAGCACATATCAGGGGTCAATACTGACATGGTTTAGCATTACTGTTTCATGGTAAACGTCCTAACTTTACAAACACTCTCAAAAACCGTGAGCGGATCATGTACCGTCTGCAAAGTGTAAACACAACATTGGTATTTGTAGAACGTTCTTTCTTTTCATCCGTAAATGATAACATAGAGTTACACGAGGTGAGAAAATATCCAGAATTATCGTCTTCGATAAGATTTCATGGCATTTATTAACTTTTTGAAAAGCGAACGTGAAAAATTGCCGGCCTCCGGTTCCTCTGTATCTGTATCTGTATTTGTATGTGTAGAATCAGTTTTGACATTCCACCGATTTAAACAAAGATAATAGTGTGCAAGACAAGAGGTTTCAATTATAAATGCTCCAAGTAAACGAAATATTTGGGTATGTACAACCATGCATCTGATATTTTGATTTTTTTAAAGATGTTAATATGCAAGAGGCTAGCATAGAATCTCATATATGAAAACAATTTGATTAAGACAGGTAACCAAATACACACTTAACTGAAAGTGCAAATAGACAACTGTATTTGTTTTTAAATAAAATATGCTAACGGTCACACTTTGAATGAAATATGCTAACGGTCACATCTTTGAATGAAATATGCTAACGGTCACATATTTGAATGAAATATGCTAACGGTCACATCTTTGAATGAAATATGCTAACGGTATATGCTAACGGTCACATCTTTGAATGAAATATGCTAACGGTCACATATTTGAATGAAATATGCTAACGGTCACATTGATGTAAGTTATATCGACCAAATTTAAATGTATGATGATTTCTGAAGCAATTTAAGATTTACAGTTTACGTGAAAGCAATGACGACCATTTAGTAAGATCAATAATTGATCTTACTCCAAAAGTTGTTGATGAACTTCGTAAAGGAGGACTTGAAGATACTTTGCTGCAGTTCTTTCAATTAATCAGCAATAAAAAAATTTTAACTTGGCAACATTGCCTTTTTGCTGTGGACTGAAGTTATAAGATGGTTTAATTTAGAAAAAACTTCTGGGATGAGATACCTAAAACAGACAAAACAGTTTTGGAAGCTTGGCATGCGCCTATTTGGTGGGAAATTTATTCGCTTTATGAGTGGGTACAAGAACATTACAGACGTGTTATACAGTGAATCACCACCAGGATGTTTTGATCCATCCAATTCTGACATCAATTTTGCCGTTCCATCCATTGATGTTCTACGTGAATATACACATTACAATGATTGCTCTGGGAAAAGACTACCTGGTATCTTTATCGACGTAATGCAGAAAGTATCCCTATCAATGAAAGACCAGAGTTTGTTTATTTCGTTTGACGGGAAAAAAATCAAACAAGGCTTGACCACTGATGATGGAGATGTTGACTTACTCGGTTTTGAAGATGGATTAACGTTGCAACAGCGAAAAGACGACTTGTGTCAATTAGTTAGTGCTCTTGAAACTAACATCAACATCCTAAAGAGATTTGAAGATGAAGCATCGATGAAGTGCATACCAGTGGATATAAAGAGTGATGTCATTAAGGAACTTCGAGTTTTTTTAGAAGTTTTATCTACAACTGCTGATATAATCAGGAAAATCAAAGTAAAAAAAGAGTATGCCAAGTCAAAATTCATTGATCGTGGTGGATCGGAATGGCGCAGCGGTAAATTCGTTTACGTAACAAGCGCCATAAATGCTTATTTGTATGACATAGATCGTTA
Source organism: Mytilus edulis (assembly GCF_963676685.1). Lineage (NCBI taxonomy): Eukaryota > Metazoa > Mollusca > Bivalvia > Mytilida > Mytilidae > Mytilus > Mytilus edulis. The sequence goes on from NC_092354.1 coordinate 46,487,268, forward strand.
TTTGTATGTACATTTTCAGTTGATGAACGCCATCTGCTGTCATTTAGCACTGAGAATCATTTTATTTTCGGAAGAAACGTAGCCATAGACCAACAAATGAATTGCAACTTGCTACCTGACAACAAAGACACAAATGATGATACTAGAAAGATAAAACAGAGAAGTGAAGAATGGTTCAGTATAAGAAAACAGGCAAAAGTAACAGGAAGTACTTTGTATAAAGCCATAGGTCTAGAGAATTTGAGCAGCATGAGGGATTATTTTGACAATGTGATATGCAATTTGAAAGAAGCACCGAAAAATCTATTTACAATTTCGGCAATGCAGCATGGCACAGATAATGAAATAAATGCAGTGTCAACACTTGTAGGTAAAATCCTGCCGTCCCTATTTCCGGATATAGAATTCTATGAAGAAGGTTGCGTGAAACTTTTTGATGGGTTTATGGTTGTCTCTCCAGATGGAACAATTGGAAAATCACCTGATTTAAAAGGAAGCATAGGAATAGAGTTTAAATGTCCTGTCAGAGATGTCCATCGTTGTATACCAGAAAGATACTACCTACAATGCCTTGCGACAATGTATGCAGTCGATGCTGAAACATTACTCTTCGTAAGCTGGACTGAGAATGTCACAACGGTCTTTGAAGTAAACCGCAATGATGTCGTGTTTTTCAAAGCTTTAGCTGTAGCTGAGAAGTTATATGGTACCATAAAACCAAAGGGACCAACCAGACTACCATCAAATTTAAGGACAGATATAAAGGAAGGAGTAGCAGGATGTTCATTTCTAGGCGAATTTCAGTCAACAGTAGTTATTGATCAAAATAACCTTATGCAAAGTATTCAATGTGACACCAACTCAACGGTTACGGGAACAAATCCAAAATCACTTAATATCCTGCACAAACGAATCTTTGATATAGTGAAAGAATCGTACGAGTTGAGGCGAGAAAAAGCATCTGAGGCTGTTGTTTTCTTGTTATTTGATCTAAATAGGAACTGGTCTAAGAATCAATTGAAATGGGCGCCTATATGCTGGTTTCCAAAAGGATACAGTCTTACATCAAAGGTTATGAGAAGCATAGCAGAGATGGTCTTAGACGAATGTAAAGAGCAGGGACTGCGTGTTCCATCAATTGCTTTTGATGGCCAGTGGCACACCATTGCCTTCAAAAGTGTGGCAGGTGAGCCCTTGACAAGACTACAACTTCACAGAGACGTATGGAAATCTTCGGAGAAAACTCATAAAGCAGAGATTATAAAAGAATTTAGCGGACTAATTAAATCTCCTACTTGGAAGAAAGAAAATGTGATAGTGGTAACAAATAGTAAAGAGAGGCTACCATCTACGTCTTCAGGATTTAAGAGTGAAAAAATCGTAGTGAGGAAAATTAGTAAGCCTAATGGAGAGGAAGGATCAGCAGAGACACTATCGCTGGAAGAAGTCATACCAGATCGTGTTCTTTCTGCTGATCCATTTAACAAATCATCTGACGAGGAGGATAGTAGACCTGGAAATATGAATGATGTTTTGAAACATATTACTCTGGATGACGAAGCAGTTGCAGAAATTGCAACCTGTCCTATTGACAATGAGGCATGGAGTAATGAATTACACTATATATCAGACGAAACGTTAGGACAAACAGAGAAAATTGTTACTAGTGAAATAGATTTAGGAAATGCAGTCGAAGTTGACCAAACAGTTGCGCTTGTGGATCTAGCACACATAGAGTTAGATACTCTTCTAAAAATGTTACAGGCAGATTCGCATACCAATGTGAAAGAAATTTGGGACGACATAGACATTAACTTTTTGAAAGACCATTTGTCCTCAAGTAGAAAAATCAAACTCTTGCGAGATGTCGACCTTAAAGTGTTGATCCGATTTATAAATAGATATATTAAATCTAAAGCTATTTTAATAAATTTGAAACTCAAAGAATCAGATAAAAAACAGGTAAAATTCGAGAAATTATGCACTATATTTGGATATGATTCAAGAACAGTTCAATGGAAAACTAATGGCAGAAGAAACCAGACAAAAATTGTCCAGAAACTTGCAGAAATATGTATAAAGGTATTGCAGCCAAAAGTCCCAAAAAGAGTTTTGAATATTGCTTTCTCTGAATACCACTGGATTGATGAACTTGCAAAATGGGAAAAAACATCCACGGTTTCAAATAATGTAAAATGTCACGAAATTGAACCCGACTACTGGTTTTACCAACCAGATTATAGCAATTTTGAAGTAAAATGCATAGATTCAACTCATCTATTGACAAGAGCTAGACGTAAATGCTGCAAAGGGGGTCTTGACAATATTTCAAACGGTCCTTGGCTTAAAGTAGCAAAAGGTCGAAAAACACTTTTGTCAACAGTAATGATTGAAGATATAATTGATCCAATGTCCGTCAGTATGGCGACTACTAACTTCAGTGAAGGTGTTGAAAACACTATGCTAGAAAATGGAGATGTCGACACTGCATTACTTTGCCATGACATACGAAGGTGGTGGAATGCAGAATACGACCCTGGAATATCTGCTCTTGACAGGATGAAAATGAGAACACCATTAAGGACACGTCTTCTTCGTCATATAAACTGGAACACATTTCCAACACCGACAATGTATATTAAAGGCTGGCCTATTCAGCTGTGGGAGGCTATCATTGCTAATATAGACGCAAAGGCACTATTGTATGCAATTTGCAAAGGCGGTACAGACAACGTCAGATCGTTTAGTAGCATGATGGGAGAAACCTTCTTTTCTGAACTATCAAACCAAGATAAAAGGGGCCAAGGAACAGTTACTACAACAGAATTCTCACAATTCATCGAGAGCAGCATAGATCAAATGCATATCAGATTAGATCCTGAGCGGTAAGTGCGGCCTATTAATTTCTTCTGTGTTAATCAGGAACCGTGTAGATATCAAATTTGGAATGTTAATTTTTACATGGAACATTTGTCCCAGTCCACCTTTGTGATAGCTTGTCAGATTTTGTCTATATGATGTATTATACGTAATTCCAAGATAGGAAAAGGGCCCTTATATTCTCTTAACTAAAATGTTCATGAGTGTTTTCAAAAACGACATTGACTAAAAAGTTGCTCTCTAGTTTATATCAGATACGTTTTAATTAATCCAAAATTATATGGTTAATCGAGGGCCAAGTTGCAATAAACATAGTTTTCGTGCTTTATTCTGGTAATCTGATCTTCATATACAAATACAAAAACAGTGGACGACAAAATCGTATTGAATTGTGTCTTGTTGTTGGAATAATGTCTTCTTACTGTTGATAATACATTACAGTATTTTGTACTACTAATCCCTGTCAAACCTTATTTTATAATTTTCCTTTTCGTACAGGTGTTTTGCTTATAGAACATCGGTCTCCACTGTGTACAAACCTGTCGAGAAATGGTCAAATAACTCAATTCCAGAAATAGTTTACTGTGGAGACAGCAATTCTTTTGACCTTAATATGATAACCTCAATTATTCAAAAGTAAGTTTTCTTGAGATTATGGATTAAATCGCAGAAATACAACTTCTCTTGATGATTTTTTTTTTTAAATAGAAATTGAGACTTGGCGGTATTCATACATCCCTCAGTATAATCGGTATCCAGAGACCCTATAGATATAAATCGTCGATATGCACAAGGCTTCCGATTTCAATACAAGGTTGTTTGTAACATGCTGTTCTATCCAATTCCGGTCAGAACTGAGGTGTTATTAGTCCAGATAAAACTGATATGACTCACACGTTAATAAAACATCATTGCAGTTCAAAACATAGAAAACATGATGCACTATGTAGGGGACGTGTAAATTTTGGTTCTAGACAAATTGAAACACATAATACAAAAAAAAATGTGGTATGATTATCACTGAGATAGCTCTTCACAAGATTCCAAAGAACACAGAAAGAATATATATATATATATATATAATAATATTTTTAAATTTGCAAACTACATTTCACATCAAATAATAACAGTTCGTTAAAATATTGTCACTAGCGCTTTCATGCCTTCTGGCAATCTTCAGGCGACGTTTTAACAATGTCCTTGACGACACTGCCGTTGGTAACGTTTATTACGTTACAATAACGATAAGGGGAGATAAATCAAACGTGTTTAAGTAGATCCGTTTAATTTTGGCTGAAAGTCCTTTATAAAGTGTGCTTCCTTTGCCAGTCTTTTATATTTGTTCGATTCGTTAATTTTATAGAACGGATATACGGTAAATTTTCCACTACTGCACGTTTCGAAATGTTCGCTCACATCTTGCATTCGTGTGGATGGATCTCGTATCTGTTGTCTGTGAACACGAACTCTTTGACAAATTGAGTTACCAGTCTGTCCGATGTACCATTCCTTGCAAGTGCTGCATACAATACAGTAAATAAGGTTTACCGTTTTGCAATTCATGTCTGCATTTGGAATAATGGTTTGGCCGTTTTTCAATGTTATTTGCGGGCCGGTTGCCATGTATTCACAAAGACCACATCTAGGGTCATTACATTTTGAAACGTTGTATTGTATTCCATTTGGGTCATAAAACTTAGCCCTTGTTAAAATCTTTTTAAGATTTAAAGGCTGTCTTTTACTTTTCAGGAATTTTTCTGTAGGGAAAAGCTTTTTTAATTTTTTCGTTTTTTGTAAAACTGGCAAATTTGCTTTTATGACGTTGAATATGTCAGGATTGTACGGGTTATGAGTGCTAACAAACGGGATAAGTTCTGTATTACTCTCTTTGCGTGCTGTGGACCTGAGTTCCGTCATTGGTATAGCTTTTGCCTTTTCTATTCCCTTTTCTATATATACAACTCGTCTAAACATCAACCCAACAATGTTAGATCTGTAAATTTGCTTTCGCAAATTTTTGGTTCTTCCCTCGCTGGGATTCGAACCCATGCTACTGTGATATCGTGACACCAAATCGCCTGCACTGCAGCCGTCCCGCTAGACCACACGACCACCTGGGCTCTCAAAAAAAAGAGCTTTCGCTGGCCGTGTGTTACCTTTCCACGTCAGTTTTTAATGTAGCGGCGTACTGCAGTACATGATATATAAGGCATGAAGATGTTATTGTTACAGATCAGCTAAATTATCTATAGTAAAGGATTCTACAAATTAATGTAATATACAGTCACAGAAAATAATTATATTTATAAGTACGTCTGAGTCAGTGACAACTCTACAACAGATGTATCCATCGGATCGCCATCAATGATGGTGATACATGGCTGTGTACATAATGTATATACAACTCGTCTAAACATCAACCCAACAATGTTAGATCTGTAAATTTGCTTTCGAAATTTACTGTGGAGACAGCAATTCTTGAGTCAGTGACAACTCTACAACAGATGTATCCATCGGATCGCCATCAATGATGGTGATACATGGCAATGATGGTGATACATATATATATATAGGTCACTGTACGGCCTTCAATGATGAGCAGCGCCCAAGCCACATAGTCATCTGTGATAGGTTGCGAAATGACAAATGTAAAACAATTCAATCGAGAAAACTAATGTCCTTAGTTCACTATAGATTCATTAAAATTTGGTGGATACTTATTTTCGGGTACAGGGGAACAACGAATTAAAATGTTCAACGAATAATTACAAATCTTCTTAAGGAATGTATGCAGAGTTTGCCGAAACCACGAATTTAAATAGCCACGAATATATAAGTATTCCATAATCCACGAAAACGGATACCCGTGAACATAAATGAATACAAAATAATGAATGAAAAAACTAATTTGTAACATATATAAGCTTAATCATAACAGAAAGTGACAACACAAATCAATTTAGGAATTCTGAAATACGTAAATTTAATATTTTTTACATTTCAGGAACCATGTTTTCGATGAAAAGGCAAGAACAAGAGTGAAGGGAAAAAAAAAAGAAGGAGAAATTGATAGGGACAGAAATGCTATACTAAAAGGAACACTGGGCGTCCGGTGGGAAACGGCTAGAAGGAAAGAGGGGAAAATGCTTATGACCAAAAAAATTGGAATAGAGTAAATTAAGCTGAATGAAGCAAACAAAAAGATTGAACCTTCGACAAATTAACCATTCAAGTGTTCTAGTGTTTACCATGATTTTCCTTTGTATATACATATAGTATGTTAAATTATGTAAGGGTTACTTCCTCGATGAATACCTCTTTTGACATTTACCTTTAAGTTAGCTATTTATGTATATGTATCTAAATATAGAATTACTCAGTTTTCTTGCCAGAAAAAAGACATTTGAACACAATGCAGTCAAAATTTAAATGTATTTAATTATTTATTTTAATGGTTTTTAAGATGTCTACTCAGGCTAGACCGGTAACCAAAGGTCTTGTTACACACAGCACATCTGTATGGTTTATCTCCACTGTGTGAATTCATGTGATCTATAAGGCTGGTTGAATCTTCAAATGAACTTCCGCACTTATCACATTTGTGTTTCAGTGATTTTCCTTCCTCCCTTTCATTGTGGCGCTTCAAATCCTTCTCAGAGAAAAACATTTTATTACAATTGTTACATTTAAATTCTCTTTTCCCAGTGTGGGTTTTTAAATGCCTCTGGTGATTAGCGGGACTAAAAGAGTGACACCCACATTCCAAACACTCATATCTTCCTGTGTGTCTGTGTCGGGCTTCATGCTGTGACAATCCTGTCCTTGTCTTTAAACTGTCTCCACAGACTGAACAAACAAACACTGGCATCTAAATATAAATTATTATTGTTAAAGAAGTGACAGATTAAACATTGCAATGAAACCCTTCAATCAGTATTATTAGTTATTGGTTATTGAATGAAATATGCTAACGGTCACATTGATGTAAGTTATATCGACTAAATTTAAATGTATGATGATTCTGAAGCAATTTAAGATTTACAGTTTACGTGAAAGCAATGACGACCATTTAGTAAGATCAATAATTGATCTTACTCCAAAAGTTGTTGAAGAACTTCGTAAAGGAGGACTTGAAAATACTTTGCTGCAGTTCTTTCAATTAATCAGCAATACAAAATTTCCACTTGACAACATTGCCTTTTTGCTGTGGACTGAAGTTATAAGATGGTTTAATTTAGAAAAAACTTCTGGGATGAGATACCTAAAACAGACAAAACAGTTTTGGAAGCTTGGCATGCGCCTATTTGGTGGGAAATTTATTCGCTTTATGAGTGGGTACAAGAACATTACAGACGTGTTATACAGTGAATCACCACCAGGATATTTTGATCCATCCAATTCTGACATCAATTTTGCCGTTCCATCCATTGATGTTCTACGTGAATATACACATTACAATGATTGCTCTAGGAAAAGACTACCTGGTATCTTTATCGACGTAATGCAGAAAGTATCCCTATCAATGAAAGACCAGAGTTTGTGCATTTCGTTTGACGGGAAAAAATCAAACAAGGCTTGACCACTGATGCAGGAGATGTTGACTTACTCGGTTTTGAAGATGGATTAACATTGCAACAGCGAAAAGACGAGTTGTGTCAATTAGTTAGTGCTCTTGAAACTAACATCAACATCCTAAAGAGATTTGAAGATGAAGCATCGATGAAGTGCATACCAGTGGATATAAAGAGTGATGTCATTAAGGAACGTCGAGTTTTTTTAGAAGTTTTATCTACAACTGCTGATATAATCAGGAAAATCAAAGTAAAAAAAGAGTATGCCAAGTCAAAATTCATTGATCGTGGTGGATCGGAATGGCGCAGCGGTAAATTCGTTTACGTAATAAGCGCCATTAATGCTTATTTGTATGACATAGATCGTTATTTGTATGTACATTTTCAGTTGATGAACGCCGTCTGCTGTCATTTAGCACTGAGAATCATTTTATTTTCGGAAGAAACGTAGCCATAGACCAACAAATGAATTGCAACTTGCTACCTGACAACAAAGACACAAATGATGATACTAGAAAGATAAAACAGAGAAGTGAAGAATGGTTCAGTATAAGAAAACAGGCAAAAGTAACAGGAAGTACTTTGTATAAAGCCATAGGTCTAGAGAATTTGAGCAGCATGAGGGATTATTTTGACAATGTGATATGCAATTTGAAAGAAGCACCGAAAAATCTATTTACAATTTCGGCAATGCAGCATGGCACAGATAATGAAATAAATGCAGTGTCAACACTTGTAGGTAAAATCCTGCCGTCCCTATTTCCGGATATAGAATTCTATGAAGAAGGTTGCGTGAAACTTTTTGATGGGTTTATGGTTGTCTCTCCAGATGGAACAATTGGAAAATCACCTGATTTAAAAGGAAGCATAGGAATAGAGTTTAAATGTCCTGTCAGAGATGTCCATCGTTGTATACCAGAAAGATACTACCTACAATGCCTTGCGACAATGTATGCAGTCGATGCTGAAACATTACTCTTCGTAAGCTGGACTGAGAATGTCACAACGGTCTTTGAAGTAAACCGCAATGATGTCGTGTTTTTCAAAGCTTTAGCTGTAGCTGAGAAGTTATATGGTACCATAAAACCAAAGAGACCAACCAGACTACCATCAAATTTAAGGACAGATATAAAGGAAGGAGTAGCAGGATGTTCATTTCTAGGCGAATTTCAGTCAACAGTAGTTATTGATCAAAATAACCTTATGCAAAGTATTCAATGTGACACCAACTCAACGGTTACGGGAACAAATCCAAAATCACTTAATATCCTGCACAAACGAATCTTTGATATAGTGAAAGAATCGTACGAGTTGAGGCGAGAAAAAGCATCTGAGGCTGTTGTTTTCTTGTTATTTGATCTAAATAGGAACTGGTCTAAGAATCAATTGAAATGGGCGCCTATATGCTGGTTTCCAAAAGGATACAGTCTTACATCAAAGGTTATGAGAAGCATAGCAGAGATGGTCTTAGACGAATGTAAAGAGCAGGGACTGCGTGTTCCATCAATTGCTTTTGATGGCCAGTGGCACACCATTGCCTTCAAAAGTGTGGCAGGTGAGCCCTTGACAAGACTACAACTTCACAGAGACGTATGGAAATCTTCGGAGAAAACTCATAAAGCAGAGATTATAAAAGAATTTATCGGACTAATTAAATCTCCTACTTGGAAGAAAGAAAATGTGATAGTGGTAACAAATAGTAAAGAGAGGCTACCATCTACGTCTTCAGGATTTAAGAGTGAAAAAATCGTAGTGAGGAAAATTAGTAAGCCTAATGGAGAGGAAGGATCAGCAGAGACACTATCGCTGGAAGAAGTCATACCAGATCGTGTTCTTTCTGCTGATCCATTTAACAAATCATCTGACGAGGAGGATAGTAGACCTGGAAATATGAATGATGTTTTGAAACATATTACTCTGGATGACGAAGCAGTTGCAGAAATTGCAACCTGTCCTATTGACAATGAGGCATGGAGTAATGAATTACACTATATATCAGACGAAACGTTAGGACAAACAGAGAAAATTGTTACTAGTGAAATAGATTTAGGAAATGCAGTCGAAGTTGACCAAACAGTTGCGCTTGTGGATCTAGCACACATAGAGTTAGATACTCTTCTAAAAATGTTACAGGCAGATTCGCATACCAATGTGAAAGAAATTTGGGACGACATAGACATTAACTTTTTGAAAGACCATTTGTCCTCAAGTAGAAAAATCAAACTCTTGCGAGATGTCGACCTTAAAGTGTTGATCCGATTTATAAATAGATATATTAAATCTAAAGCTATTTTAATAAATTTGAAACTCAAAGAATCAGATAAAAAACAGGTAAAATTCGAGAAATTATGCACTATATTTGGATATGATTCAAGAACAGTTCAATGGAAAACTAATGGCAGAAGAAACCAGACAAAAATTGTCCAGAAACTTGCAGAAATATGTATAAAGGTATTGCAGCCAAAAGTCCCAAAAAGAGTTTTGAATATTGCTTTCTCTGAATACCACTGGATTGATGAACTTGCAAAATGGGAAAAAACATCCACGGTTTCAAATAATGTAAAATGTCACGAAATTGAACCCGACTACTGGTTTTACCAACCAGATTATAGCAATTTTGAAGTAAAATGCATAGATTCAACTCATCTATTGACAAGAGCTAGACGTAAATGCTGCAAAGGGGGTCTTGACAATATTTCAAACGGTCCTTGACTTAAAGTAGCAAAAGGTCGAAAAACACTTTTGTCAACAGTAATGATTGAAGATATAATTGATTCAATGTCCGTCAGTTTGGCGACTACTAACTCCAGTGACGCTGTTGAAAACACTATTTTAGAAAATGGAGATGTCGACGCGGCATTACTTTGCCATGACATACGAAGATGGTGGAATGCAGAGGACGACCCTGGAATATCTGCTCTTGACAGGATGAAAATGAGAACACCATTAAGGACACGTCTTCTTCGTCATATAAACTGGAACACATTTCCAACACCGACAATGTATATTAAAGGCTGGCCTATTCAGCTGTGGGAGGCTATCCTTGCTAATATAGACGCAAAGGCACTATTGTATGAAATTTGCAAAGACGGTACATACAACGTCAGATCCTTTAGTAGCATGATGGGAGAAACCTTCTTTTCTGAACTATCAAACCAAGATAAAAGGGGCCAAGGAACAGTTACTACAAAAGAATTCTCACAATTCATCGAGAGCAGCATAGATTAAATGCATACCAGATTAGATCCTGAGCGGTAAGTGCGGCCTATTAATTTCTTTTGTGTTAATCAGGAACCGTGTAGATATCAAATTTGGAATGTTAATTTTTACATGGAACATTTGTCCCAGTCCACCTTTGTGATAGCTTGTCAGATTTTGTCTATATGATGTATTATACGTAATTCCAAGATAGGAAAAAGGCTCTTATATTCTCTTAACTAAAATTAAAATTTAAGTGTTTTCAAAAACGACATTGACTAAAAAGTTGCTATCTAGTTTATATCAGATACGTTTTAATTAAACCAAAATTATATGGTTAATCGAGGGCCAAGTTGCAATAAACATAGTTTATTGAATTGTGTCTTGTTGTTGGAATAATGTCTTCTTACTGTTGATGATACATTACAGTATTTTGTACTACTAATCCCTGAAACCTTATTTTACAATTTTCCTTTTCGTACAGGTGTTTTGCTTATAGAACATCGGTCTCCACTGTGTACAAACCTGTCGAGAAATGGTCAAGTAACTCAATTCCAAAAAATAGTTTACTGTGGAGACAGCAATTCTTCTGACCTTAATATGATAACCTCAATTATTCAAAAGTAAGTTTTCTTGAGATTATAGATTAAATCGCAGAAATACAACCGCTCTTGATGATTTTTTTTTTTTTAAATAAAAATTGAGACTTGGCGGTATTCATACATCCCTCAGTATAATCGGTATCCAGTGACCCTATAGATATAAATCGTCGATATGTACAAGGTTTCCGATTTCAATACAAGGTTGTTTGTAACATGCTGTTCTATCCACTTTCGGTCAGAACTGAGGTGTTATTAGTCCAGATAAAACTGATATGACTCACACGTTAAAAAAACATCATTGCAGTTCAAGACATAGAAAACATGATGCACTATGTAGGGGACGTGTAAATGTTGGTTCTAGACAAATTGAAACACATAATACAAAAAAAAATGTGGTATGATTATCACTGAGATAGCTCTTCACAAGATTCCAAAGAACACAGAAAGAATATATGTATATATATATATATATATATATAGGTCACTGTACGGCCTTCAATGATGAGCAGCGCCCAAGCCACATAGTCATCTGTGATAGGTTGCGAAATGACAAATGTAAAACAATTCAATCGAGAAAACTAATGTCCTTAGTTCACTATAGATTCATTAAAATTTGGTGGATACTTATTTTCGGGTACAGGGGAACAACGAATTAAAATGTTCAACGAATTACAAATTTTCTTAAGGAATGTATGCAGAGTTTGCCGAAACCACGAATTTAAATAGCCACGAATATATAAGTATTCCATAATCCACAAAAACGGATACCCGTGAACATAAATGAATACAAAATAATGAATGAAAAAACTAATTTGTAACATATATAAGCTTAATCATAACAGAAAGTGACAACACAAATCAATTTAGGAATTCTGAAATACGTAAATTTAATATTTTTTACATTTCAGGAACCATGTTTTCGATGAAAAGGCAAGAACAAGAGTGAAGGGAAAAAAGAAGGAAGGAGAAATTGATAGGGACAGAAATGCTATACTAAAAGGAACACTGGGCGTCCGGTGGGAAACGGCTAGAAGGAAAGAGGGGAAAATACTTATGACCAAAAAAATTGGAATAGAGTAAATTAATCTGAATGAAGCAAACAAAAAGATTGAACCTTCGACAAATTAACCATTCAAGTGTTCTAGTGTTTACCATGATTTTCCTTTGTATATACATATAGTATGTTAAATTATGTAAGGGTTACTTCCTCGATGAATACCTCTTTTGACATTTACCTTTAAGTTAGCTATTTATGTATATGTATCTAAATATAGAATTACTCAGTTTTCTTGCCATAAAAAAGACATTTGAACACAATGCAGTCAAAATTTAAATGTATTTAATTATTTATTTTAATGGTTTTTAAGATGTCTACTCAGGCTAGACCGGTAACCAAAGGTCTTGTTACACAAAGAACATCTGTATGGTTTATCTCCACTGTGTGAATTCATGTGATCTATAAGGCTGGTTGAATCTTCAAATGAACTTCCGCACTTATCACATTTGTGTTTCAGTGATTTTCCTTCCTCCCTTTCATTGTGGCGCTTCAAATCCTTCTCAGAGAAAAACATTTTATTACAATTGTTACATTTAAATTCTCTTTTCCCAGTGTGGGTTTTTAAATGCCTCTGGTGATTAGCGGGACTAAAAGAGTGACACCCACATTCCAAACACTCATATCTTCCTGTGTGTCTGTGTCGGGCTTCATGCTGTGACAATCCTGTCCTTGTCTTTAAACTGTCTCCACAGACTGAACAAACAAACACTGGCATCTAAATATAAATTATTATTGTTAAAGAAGTGACAGATTAAACATTGCAATGAAACCCTTCAATCATGAGCATCAAACTTATTCTACTCCAAAATATTATGATCCCCAATGTTATGTGAAAACATTATTATTTGCAAGCAAAAGAGAAAACAAATCCATATTTCCCTACACCCTCGTAGTGTTAAGTAAGAAAAAATTATAATTCATAACGTCGAAAAATTTCTTCTTCAGACTAAAAACATGCCCCCTACCTACTTGAAGTACAACGGTTGCTCTCTTACAGCAATTCGTTATCTAAAGAGCCGACGGCGTCAATCGGCGGTTTGACGGTCAAAATACACTTTACAGAGTAGCCTTGTCTACTAATTACATTAGATGTATGTTTCATCTAAACCAGGTTCAACCCACCATTTTTTTCTGTAAAATTGTCCTGTACCAAGTCAGGAAAATGGCCATTGTTATATCATAGTTTTTTTCTGTGTGTTTAACTTTTTAACGTTGTGTTTCTGTTCTGTCGTTTGTTTTCTTTTATATTTCAGTGTGAATTCACATTACTATAAGACGTGTCACGGTACTTTTCTATCCCCAATTCATGTATTTGGTTTTGATGTTATATTTGTTATGCCCATCGGATTTTGTCTGATGGTTAGTCCGTTTCTGTTTGTGTTACATTTTAATGTTTTGTCGTTGTTCTCCTCTTATATTTAATGCGTTTCCTTCAGTTTTAGATTGTTACCCCGATTGTTTTTTGCTCATAGATTTACAACAGCGGTATACTACTGTTGCCTTTATTCATTACAATACGTTATAATGATTGGCTAACAGAAATGTCTCGTCATTCTGAAATCAATATTCATTAACACGAGCTTCTACAATATAGTGCACAGGTAAATATAAGAAAAACTTGATAATAATCGTTTTTTCATGATCATAGCAAAAGTTGTAATAATTTAAAAGTATTGAATACGTCTTTATGTAATTTCATAGGGTTGTAAAATCATTGACCGTGCGCTTCATACAAAATGTACTGCGGTCAACGCTTTGACACCTCAATGAATTAACAAAAAGAAGCATATGATTTTAAATTAAAGTAATCGCATTATATAGAAAACAGATTACTACATGCAATATGTGTGTCCGTTAGCATAGGTTTTATTTTAATGTGACCGTTAGCATATTTATTTATTTTATGTGACCGTTAGCATAAATTTGGTAAATAAAAAAAAACTTAAATAAACATGAAAAGGTGGACAGAGATAGAGGGGGTATGGAAAATAAATGAGGGGAGGCTTGTTACTTGGTCTATAATTTTCTATGCTGTGTTTTGTGTTTTATATACTGGACTATTATTTTGCCAGTTTGTCTTTTTCGTTTTAGCCATGACTTTGTCAGATTATTTTCGATCTATGAATTGAATGTCCCTCTGCCTCTGGTTTCTTTATCCGCTGTTTTTTGACAGTTTTTTGCAACTTTGTATCACAGAAAAATGAGTTTGAACCAATCTCCAAACAATCAGTGATTCTCTTATGAGGAGTACCCAAAATTGAATCCATGCTCTGTTTGGTTCTGAACTGGTTGTGGTATTTGACTCGGTGCCGATTTCATCCGACCTGCAGGCACCAGTTTGAACATATGCCGATTACACTAAAATTCAAGAGAGGAAACGAGTGAAAAGGACAGGGGGCTGGAGAAATGGCAGGACAAAGGAGAAAGGTAACCGCTATACTACATAACATGCACGAAATTGGTTAACTAACACTATTTTACGTTTACTTTCATATTATATTTATTTATTTGTCGACCAAGATTGGATGTGAATGATACAACATTATCAGTGCAGGGGCAGATCCAGCCATTTAAAAAAAACCGGGGGGGGGGGGGGGGGGGGGGGGGTTAGTCCAACTTTATGTTCCCATTCAATTGCATTGATCGTCCAAAAAAAGGGGGGCTCCAACCCCCGGTACTCTCCCTAGGTTCCGCCGCTGCAGTGGCGGATCCAGAACTTTTCATAAAGGAGGGCTGACTGATCCTAAAAAGGGGGGGGGGCTCCAGTTATGCTTTAGTGATTCCCTATAATATATAATCACCAAATTTTTCCAACGGAAGAGGGAACCGGGTTGCGCATACGGTTAGGGCATATTACCGGAATAAATAATATTGCTATTGATATTAAATTTATACAATCAAAGCTGTATCGGAAAAGGAAACCCCAATTTTTCCTGTTTGCATTGCTTCTTTGAACCTGCATCAATAAAAGTAGTGAAAGCATTTTACAGGAAAGTAGGTGTACTTGCTGTTGCCTAATGTTCCTAATGGTCTGTATGGTCTATACTATCATTTATCATTCCGTTACGGAGAAATGAAAGACAGTTCTACACTGTGTTTACACTCTGCAGACTGAGACAATACATGATCCGCTCACGGTATTTGAGAGTGTTTGTAAAATTAGGACGTTTACCATGAAACAGTAATGCTAAACCATGTCAGTATTGACCACTGCTATGTGCTTGTCAATATATTTTTACCTATACATGCTTTCATGGCAAAATAATCATAGATTTCTTACCTAAGTTCACTTCAAAATTCCGAAAATGGCGCCTGAAAACTTACAAATATCACGTGACTCGTGACGTACGTTGTAGATCCTAGAATTGTGTAAACTTCCCACTACACGTGTGGGATTTTTATAAGTTTTATAAGTTTTCTGCCTTCATGTCGACCCCTATAGATTAAAATGTACTTCTAATTTCGAATTTGATCTGTTTTTAAATTTAGTTTGAATTTAATTGTTTATTGATATTATAATTATGTTTTACCGAATAATTTATGTGTGGATATTGGTTTTCGATTAAATGTCTGACTCCGGGGATTTACCTTTTTCCACACCTTTACTGTATTGCATTGCAAATATAATAAATAATTAAAATTATAAATTTCCTGCTTAACATGTTAATTGCATTTGCATTTTCAATGAAAACAAAAACTCCCATCATTTCATATATGACATTAACAAGATTAACTTTAAAGAGAAAACAGCCATTTTCGAATCTATCTAACGTTAATAAGTTCCATGAATCAATTATCATTATGAAATACAATTTTGAAATTACGATTTAAAATGATAGACTTAGGACAAATACCCTCTGAACCAACTATTGAAACGAATTTGTTTTTGCACAATCTAATTATGACTATTGAACTTCAGACATTACACCCTGAATGTAATGCCGCTTAAAAGTTCTGAGGAACACAAATTCTATTTTCAGAATGAGCCTTACTCCTTTAAATAATTAGAAAAAAAAATGTTTTTATGGTATTTGATCATCAGCTTTTATACTCTGAGTATGAACCCTTTCTAGGTTTTTTACCATCATAATTTAAACTATAATTTTTGTCATCTGTCTTTTAATAACTATAAACATAATAGTCTAAAATAATCACCTTTCTTCTTTTAACAATCAAACATTATACTATGAGTTTGGTCAATTTTCTTCTTTTGACCATCAGACATTATACTATGAGTTTGATCACTTTCTTCTTTTGACCATCAAACATTATACTATGAGTTTGATCGACTTTCTTCTTTTAACCACTAGACATTATACTATGAGTTTTATCAACTTTCTTCTTTTGAACACCAGACATTACACTATGAGTTTGATCACCTTTCTTCTTTTGACCATCAGACATTATACTAAGAGTTTAATCGACTTTCTTCTTTTAGCAACCAGACATTATACTATGAGTTTGATCACTTTCTTCTTTTGATCATTCTACATTGTAGTAGGAGTTTGATCACCATTTATATATCATATGGCATATATTTTAATCGTTAATTAATTTATTATGTCGTGAATTCAGTAATAAGACTATGAGTTTTATCATTTTTCTTCTTTTGACCATCAGACATTATACTATGAGTTTGATCGACTTTCTTCTTTTAACCACCAGACATTATACTATGAGTTTGATCACTTTTCTCTTTTGATAATCATATATTGTAGTAGGAGTTTGATGAACATTTTTTTTTATCATCTGGCATATATTTTTATTGCTAACATATTTATTCTGTCGTGAATTCAGAAATAATACTATGAGTTTTATCAACTTTCTTCTTTTGAACTCCAGACATTATACTATGAGGTTGATCAACTTTCTTTTTTTGACCATCAGAAATTATACTAGGAATTTAATCAACTTTCTTCTTTTGACCATCATTCATTATACTATGAGTTTGATCAACTTTCTTCTTTTAACCACCAAACATCATACTATGAGAAGTTAAACACCGATTGATTGAATTTAATTGTTTATTGATTTCATCATACGTTCCCATTAAAATCCAGCCTAAACATTAATCATGTTAAAATTATGAATTTGACACCCAAGATTTTAATTGCTTTCGCATTTTGTTGTCAAATTCGTCCCATAATTTAAAGTTGAAAGTAAAGTTTATTAATTGTAAATGTGAGATCTTTCATTTTATAAACTAAAAAGATTAATTTTCAGATAAAACTTAAAATCGCTGATCTATTGAATGCAAATAAGATCAAAGTATCAATAAGCCTTATAACATACAATATTACATAGGAAAACATATTATAGAGACCAACAGTTGAAAAAAAAGCGTTTTGTTTAATCGAAATAGGACTATTGAACAACGCCATACCGTTGTTGACATTTAGTTTATAGGATATTCCTATTCTTCAGAATACCTGATGATCAACCCTTGTTTATTTGTTAGTTTATGTTGCTACGTCTATATTTTTTATGTTGTGTTTAGTGTACTGTTGTTTCTCTGTTTGTCTCTTTTGGTCATTATCTATGGCGTTGTCCGCTTGATTTCGACTGGTGAATCTGAACGTACCATATTTATCTTTATACTCTCTTTTGATCTGACTTTAACCCAAATCTAATTGAGTTATTTTGAAACATAATCATTTTAAACTGATCAATTCATGAGGTCCAAGTAAACATTTATAGCAATGATTATCAGTTTGAGTCTTTTTTATTATTAACATTTATATTTGTAAACGAGCATGACATATAACAGTTCAACAACGATTATTTCTCTCTTTTTTATAATTAAGAAAGCCTTCTGTAATCGTAAAGTAAACGAACGTGTATTTCTAAATACAAAAACACAAAAAAAAAACATAAACATCAGCAGTATAAACCATAAGAAAAATCAAGAAAAAAATATATACAAAACAAAATAATTTCGATAAATAAACTGTTGAAACATACTAATGGGAACATTCAAACTCATAAAACAGTTAATGATATGGACAAAAAGAAAACAAGAAAGACAAAAAAGACAAACATGAACATACAAAGATCAAAATAGAAAACTTAAAGACTTTGAGTTTAGTCTTTATAAGAGATGGACAATAAATTAGTTATGCCCTAATCCGGTTCTTCAATAATTAGGTAAAAATTCATCCGTAACGATCATACATACAAAACTATTGTCCATTATTTATAAAGAAAAACTGAAGTATCAGAAGAGGTAGTAAACATAAGACATTCTGCAGCAGAAGAAACTTTAAGTTCGTCACAACAACACCCAACGCCAACTAAAGCTGATTATTTGAAATAAATGGACATGTTTTCTAAGACATGACACAATTTTTATATCAATTCAATCTAAATTTTAAACCAAACATCTATTCACTTTTAAATAAAGTTAATATGTTCCATTTTTGGTTTGCATATTCCAAAGTATGATAATCATTGATAACCAGTTCTACAAAGTAAACATGCTTCTAGCGTCTCTCATGTTTCTTCTGTTTTTCAAACAGGGATCATCCCATATTCTGTGATACGTTTAGTCGTCGTGATAGCAATTATTGCCGGATCTACTTGCGTAATAGCCATCTGTTTAAAGGACATGTTCTTGCAGAGGAATATCCCTATCTCCAAAAATGGCATTAATTCGATTACGTTTAACATGTTTCCTGCGACGAGACCGCTTCCCAAAGTGGAAACAGCAGTTCAGTAAGTCTATTGCAATGATGATAACAATTGGAAGGAATGAGAATAACGATGATCCCCGTTCCGATAAATTTTGCAGATTTTGTTTTGTTAATAGCGGAGTTCCTCTGACGCATTTCTTTTGTTATAAACTTTTTGCTGAGAGTGATTTTCGAACGAATATTCTGGTAAAAATCTGCTAGAATTATTTTCATTTTTTTTGGAATCTGTTATATCCAACCCGTCAAGAAAGTGCCATTTATTATATTAGACTTTCATTGGAAACATACACAACAGTTTCTTTGGTCTTTTCCCTGAATAGAAAAATAGAACATAGTTGTGAGATAAAGCAATAATTGTATGCACCTAACAAACATGAGGCAAAAAAAAGTTTTATAAACTATAATGCAAATATCTAAAAAATAAGTAAAATTAAACCTGCTTCCGGATGAAATTTGGTTTTTGAAAAGATGCTTATTAAAATTATTGGTCAATGGATGAACAGTTAGTGCAGACCAAGCATTTAATACGCACGTTAACGCCGCACTCAACACAAATCAATTTAGGAATTCTGAAATACGTAAATTTAATATATTTTACATTTCAGGAACCATTTTTTCGATGAAAAGGCAAGAACAAGAGTGAAGGGAAAAAAGAAGGAATGAGAAATTGATAGGGACAGAAATGCTATACTAAAAGGAAGACTGGGCGTTCGATGGGAAACGGCTAGAAGGAAGGAGGGGAAAATGCTTATGACCAAAAAAAATGGAATAGAGTAAATTAAGCTGAATGAAGCAAACAAAATGATTGAACCTTCGACAAATTAACCTTCAAGTGTTCTAGTGTTTACCATGATTTCCCTTTGTATATACATATAGTATGTTAAATTATGTAAGGGTTACTTCCTCGATGAATACCTCTTTTGAAATTTACCTTTAAGTTAGCTATTTATGTATATGTATCTAAATATAGAATTACTCAGTTTTCTTGCCATAAAAAAGACATTTGAACACAATGCAGTCAAAATTCAAATGTATTTAATTATTTATTTTAATGTTTTTTAAGATGTCTACTCAGGCTAGACCGGTAACCAAAGGTCTTGTTACACACGGAACATCTGTATGGTTTATATCTACTGTGTGAATTCATGTGATCATTAAGGCTGGTTGAATCTTCAAATGAACTTCCGTACTTATCACATTTGTGTTTCAGTGATTTTCCTTCCTCCCTTTCATTGTGGCGCTTCAAATCCTTCTCAGAGAAAAACATTATTAAGCATTGCAATGAAACCTTTCAATCATGAGCATCAAACTTATTCTACTCCAAAATATTATGATCCCCAATGTTATGTGAAAACATTATTATTTGCAAGCAAAAGAGAAAACAAATCCATATTTCCCTACACCCTCGTAGTATTAAGAAAGAAAAAAATAATAATTCATCACGTCGAAAAATTTCTTCTTCAGACTAAAAACATGCCTCCTACCTACTTGAAGTACAACGGTTGCTCTCTTACAGCAATTCGTTATCTAAAGAGCCCACGGCGTCAATCGGCGGTTTGACGGTCAAAATACACTTTACAGAGTAGCCTTGTCTACTAATTACATTAGATGTATGTTTCATCTAAACCAGGATCAACCCACCATTTTTTTCTGTAAAATTGTCCTGTACCAAGTCAGGAAAATGGCCAGTGTTATATCATAGTTTTTTTCTGTGTGTTTAACTTTTTAACGTCGTGTTTCTGTTGTGTCGTTTGTTTTCTTTTATATTTCAGTGTGAATTCACATTACTCTAAGACGTGTCACGGTACTTTTCTATCCCACATTCATGTATTTGGTTTTGATGTTAAATTTGTTATGCCCATCGGATTTTGTCTGATGCTTAGTCCGTTTCTGTTTGTGTTACATTTTAATGTTGTGTCGATGTTCTCCTTTCATATTTAATGCGTTTCCCTCAGTTTTAGATTGTTACCCCGATTGTTTTTTGCTCATACAAAATGTACTGCGGTCAACGCTTTGACACCTCAATGAATTAACAAAAAGAAGCATATGATTTTAAATTAAAGTAATCGCATTATATAGAAAACAGATTACTACATGCAATATGTGTGTCCGTTGGCATAGGTTTTATTTTATTGTGACCGTTAGCATATTTATTCATTTTATGTGACCGTTAGCATAAATTTGGTAAATAAAAAAAACCTAAAATAAACATGAAAAGGTGGACAGAGATAGAGGGGGTATGGAAAATAAATGAGGGGAAGCTTATTACTTGGTCTATAGTTTTCTATGCTGTGTTTTGTGTTTTATGTACTGGACTATTATTTTGCCAGTTTGTCTTTTTCGTTTTAGCCACGCCTTTGTAAGATTATTTTCGATCTATGAATTGAATGTCCCTCCGCTGTTTTTGGACAGTTTTTTGCAACTTTGTATCACAGACAAATGAGTTTGAACCAATTTAAAAACAATCAGTGATTCTCTTATGAGGAGTACCCAAAATTGAATCCATGCTCTGTTTGGTTCTGTACTGGTAGTGGTATTTGACTCGGTGCAGGCACCAGTTTGAACAGATGCCGATTACACTAAAATTCAAGAGAGGAAACGAGTGAAAGGGAAAGGGGGCTGGAGAAATGGCAGGACAAAGGAGAAAGGTAACCGCTATACTACATAACATGCACGAAATTGGTAAACTATCACTATTTTACGTTTACTTTCATATTATATTTATTTATTTGTCGACCAAGATTGGATGTGAATGATACAACGTTATCAGTGCAGGGGCAGATCCAGCCATTTAAAAAAAACCGGGGGCGGGGGGTTAGTCCAACTTTATGTTCCCATTCAATTGCATTGATCGTCCAAAAAAAGGGGGGCTCCAACCCCCGGTACTCTCCCTAGGTTCCGCCGCTACAGTGGCGGATCCAGAACTTTTCATAAAGGGGGGCTGACTGACCTAAAAAAGGGGGGGCTCCAGTTATGCTTTAGTGATTCCCTATTATACATAATCACCAAATTTTTCCAACGGAAGAGGGAACCGGGTTCCGCATACGGTTAGGGCATATTACCGGAATAAATAATATTGCTATTGATATTAAATTTATACAATAAAAGCTGTATCGGAACTAGAAACCCCGATTTTTCCTGTTTTCATTGCTTCTTTGAACCTGTATCAATAAAAGTCATGAAAGCATTTTACAGGAAAGTAGGTGTACTTGCTTTTGCCTAATGTTCCTGTTGGTCTGTATGGTCTATACTATCATTTATCATTCTGTTACGGAGAAATGAAAGAAAGTTCAACACTTTGTTTACACTCTGCAGACTGAGACAATACATGATCCGCTCACGGTTTTTGAGAGTGTTTGTAAAGTTAGGACGTTTACCATGAAACAGTAATGCTAAACCATGTCAGATCACCATTTATATATCATCTGGCATATATTTTAATCGTTAACCAATTTATTCTGTCGTGAATTCAGTAATAATAGTATGAGTTTTATCAATTTTCTTCTTTTGACCATCAGACATTATACTATGAGTTTGATCGACTTTCTTCTTTTAAACACCAGACATTATACTATGAGTTTTATCAACTTTCTTCTTTTGAACACCAGACATTATACTATGAGTTTGATCACCTTTCTTCTTTTAACCACCAGACATTATACTATGAGTTTGATCACTTTCTTCTTTTGATAATCATATATTAAAGTAGGAGTTTGATGAACATTTTTTTTTATCATCTGGCATATACTTTTATTGCTAACATATTTATTCTGTCGTGAATTCAGAAATAATACTATGAGTTTTATCAACTTTCTTCTTTTGAACACCAGACATTATACTATGAGGTTGATCAACTTTCTTTTTTTGACCATCAGAAATTATACTAGGAATTTATCAACTTTCTTCTTTTGACCATCATTCATTATACTATGCGTTTGATCAACTTTTTCTTTTAACCACCAAACATCATACTATGAGAAATTAAACACCGATTGGTTGAATTTAATTGTTTATTGATTTCATCATAATGTTTTGTCCCGATTAATGTTATTTATTGAAATGTTATTTGTTAAGTGACTGTCTTCAGGGATTTGCCTTTGTGCCCACACGTTCCCATTTAAATCCAGCCTAAACATTAATCATGTTAAAATTATGAATTTGATACTCAAGATTTTAATTGCTTTCGCATTTTTGTTGTCAAATTTGTCCCATGATTTAAAGTTGAAAGTAATGTTTATTAATTGTAAATGTGAGATCTTTCATTTTATAAACTAAAAAGATTAATTTTCAGATAAAACTTAAAATCGCAGATCTATTGAATGCAAATAAGATCAAAGTATCAATAAGCCTTATAACATACAATTTTACGTAGGAAAACATATTATAGGGACCAACAGTTGAAAAAAAAGCGTTTTGTTTAATCGAAATACGACTATTGAACAACGCCATACCGTTGTTGACATTTAGTTTATAGGATATTCCTATTCTTCAGAATACCTGATGATCAACCCTTGTTTTTTTTGTTAGTTTATGTTGCTACGTCTTTATTTGTTATGTTGTGTTTAGTGTACTGTTGTTTCTCTGTTTGTCTCTTTTGGTCATTATCCATGGCGTTGCCCGCTTTATTTCGACTGGTGAATCTGAACGTACCATATTTATCTTTATACTCTCTTTTGATCTGACTTTTACCCAAATCTAACTGAGTTATTTTGAAACATAATCATTTTAAACTGATCAATTCATGAGGTCCAATTAAACATTTATAGCAATGATTATCAGATTGAGTCTATTTTATTATTAACATTTATATTTGTAAACGAGCATGACATATAACAGTTCAACAACGATTATTTCTCTCTTTTTTATAATTAAGAAAGCCTTCTGTAATCGTAAAGTAAACGAACGTGTATTTCTAAATACAAAAACACAAAAAAAACATAAACATCAGCAGTATAAACCATATAAGAAGACAAATCAAGAAAAAAATAAATAAAAAACAAAATAATTTCGGTAAATAAACTGTTGAAACATACCAATGGGAACATTCAAACTCATAAAACAGTCAATGATATGGACAAAAAAAACCAAGAAAGACAAAAATGACAAACATGAAAATACAAAGATCAAAATAGAAAACTTAAAGACTTTGGTTTTAGTCTTTATAAGAGATGGACAATAAATTAGTTATGCCCTAATCCGGTTCTTCAATAATTAGGTAAATATTCATCTGTAACGATCATACAAACAAAACTATTGTCCATTATTTATAAAGAAAAACTGAAGTATCAGAAGAGGTAGTAAACATAAGACATTCTGCAGCAGAAGAAACTTTAAGTTCGTCACAACAACACCCAACGCCAACTAAAGCTGATTCTTTGAAATAAATGGACATGTTTTCTAAGACTTGACACAATTTTGATATCAATTCAATCTAAATTTTAAACCAAACATCTATTCACTTTTAAATAAAGTTAATATGTTCCATTTTTGGTTTGCATATTCCAAAGTATGATAATCATTGATAACCAGTTCTACTAAGTAAACATGCTTCTAGCGTCTCTCATGTTTCTTCTGTTTTTCAAACAGGGATCATCCCATATTCTGTGATACGTTAAGTCGTCGTGATAGAAATTATTGCCGGATCTTCTTGCGTAATAGCCATCTGTTTAAAGGACATGTTCTTGCAGAGGAATATCTCTATCTCCAAAAATGGCATTAATTCGATTACGTTTAACATGTTTCCTGCGACGAGACCGCTTCCCAAAGTGGAAACAGCAGTTCAGTAAGTCTATTGCAATGATGATAACAATTGGAAGGAATGAGAATAACGATGATCCCCGTTCCGATAAATTTTGCAGATTTTGTTTTGTTAATAGCGGAGTTCCTCTGACGCATTTCTTTTGTTATAGACTTTTTGCTGAGAGTGATTTTCGAAAGAATATTCTGGTAAAAATCTGCTAGAATTATTTTCATTTTTTTTTTTTTGGAATCTGTTATATCCAACCCGTCAAGAAAGTGCCATTTATTATATTAGACTTTCATTGGAAACATACACAACACACGCGTATGGTCATGACCATATGCGTATACTCATATGGTCCGACCGTACGTTTATGGTCGGAACATATGAGTATATACTCGTTTGGTAATAAACGGGCCGGACCATATGAGTACTTGGACCATAAAGGTATATTTTTTGATAATATGCATGAGAAAACTTTATAAAATTACAATTCAAATAACATTAAATATTGATGCCAAAGTTAGTTTTCATCGCTAATTGTATTCTTGCATGGATGCGTAGGGTGATATTTACGTCCACACGGTATCATAGCTTTTCTAGGGTCCTGTGTCAATCCGATGTGTCTACGCTAAAAAGCTCTAGATCTCCAATATCGTAACATGACTGAAGTACGTCATATCACCAGAAAACTTTAAAAATTTAAATAGTGTCCTGCCGGTGACGTCATTCATTTTTTTTCTAAAGAAAACACGTATAAGTATTAAAAATTATGAATATTGCACTGCTAATGCTTATCATATTAAGTTTCAAAAGTAAGCAATTTATTAGACTCTTTATCCTGTCGACTTTTACATCAGGTTATGGTAAAACAGTTGACTTCTTGTGTAACAGTTCATTAAGATATTTTTGAAAGCTATCTTCCCAGGTCGACATTTTGCCATTCACTCGTAATAACATATCGGTAATGAAAAAAAATGTGTTTACTATAGTTTTGACTAGTGATGAAATTTACTGTGTGAAACTGCTTATTTTATTTTGTTTATCTTGTTATTACTAATTTGTAATAAAAAAAAATACCTTTGGTAGTGTCTTTTTAAGGACGTGACAACTAGACGGGTTATATAAAGAGGTAAGCATAAATGTACCTGTTAATTACCCGACCATACGCGTACGGTAAGACCATACGCGTATGGTCGGACCATATGAGTATATACCCATATGGTCATGACCATACGCGTATGGTCCAAATACTCATATGGTCCGGAACATATATATACAAATATGTGAGTGCGGCGTTAACGTGCGTATTAAATGCTTGGTCTGCACTAACTGCTCATCCATTGACCAATGATTTTAATAAATATCTTTTGAAAAACCAAAGTTCATCCGGAAGCAGGTTTAATTTTATTTATGTCTTAGATATTTGCGTTATAGTTTATAAAACTTTTTTTTGCCTTATGTTTGTTAGGTGCATACAATTATTGCTTTATCTCACAACTATGTACTATTTTTCTATTGATTTCTTTATTTTGATAGCTAAAAATATTTTAAATGGATTGTATTGTTCAAATAAAGCACATTAAATAAAGATAACAGTAGTATACCGCTGTTCAAAACTCATATATCTATGGACAAAAAACAAAATCGGGGTAACAAACTAAAACTGAGGAAAACGCATTAGATATTAGAGGAGAACAACGACACAGCATTAAAATGTAACACACACAGCAAAGGACTAAGCATTCAACAAAATCCGATGAGAATAACCAATATAACATCAAAACCAAATACATGAATTTGGGATAGAAAAGTACCGTGACACGTCTTATAGTAATGTGAATTCACACTCAAATATAGGGGAAAACCAACGACACAACGGAAACACAACGTAAAAATGTTATACACACAGACACGAACTATGATATAACTATGACCATTTTCCTGACTTGGTACAGGACATTTTTAAAGAAAAAAATGGTGGGTTGAACCTGGTTTTATGGCATGCCAAACCTCGCATTTTGATGGCATTGTTAAATATAACATTAAAATGACAACATTATTATACAGGACTACAATACAAAACTTAAAATTAAAAGATGAAGATGCATTGTGTATATGTAATTTCAGGGAAAAGACCAAAGAAACTGTTGTGTATGTTTCCAATGAAAGTCTGATATAATAAATGGCACTTTCTTGACGGGTTGGAAATAACAGATTCCAAAAAAAATGAAAATAATTCTAGCAGATTTTTACAGAATATTCTTTCGAAAATCACTCTCAGCAAAAAGTCTGTAACAAAAGAAATGCGTCAGAGGAACTCCGCTATTAACAAAACAAAATCTGCAAAATTTATCGGAACGGGGATCATCGTTAATCTCATTCCTTCCAATTGTAATCATCATTGCAATAGACTTACGCAACTGCTGTTCCCCTTTGGGAAGCGGTCTCGTCGCAGTAAACCTGGTAAACGTAATCGAATTAATGTCATTTCTGGAGATCGAGATATTTCTCTGCAAGAAATTGTCCCTTCAACAGATGACTATAACGCAAGTAGATCTGGCAATAATTTCCATCCAGACCAATTGAAACGTGAAACGTATCACAGAAGACGGGAAGATCGCTGTAAAAAAACAGAACGAAAAGCTAGACGCATACTTTTTTAGTAGAACTTGTTATCAATGAATATCATATTTTAATAACAATTAATTTAAAGTCATTAATTTATGGCCTGAATGAGCATCACAGAAACATAATACTGTTTGTTATTAAAATCTTTGATCAACAGTTAAGTATATTAGACAAATTAAGTATATAGTACAGCACAATCGGGTCACATCCTGTATTAGAGAAAACAGAGAACACATGTATGCATAATTGAAAAACTTGTTATGCCAAAATTAAATGAGATAATTTATACAAACAATGTTGAACTCTGTATTTTTGTATTATCATATCTCTGTATAATGTGTTGATGAACCGTGTGTTTTGTGATTATTGTATATCTTTATGATGTGTTGATGAACCGTGTGTTTTGCGATTATTGTATATCTGTATGATGTGTTGATGAACCGTGTGTTTTGCGATTATTGTATATCTGTATGATGTATTGATGAACCTTGTGTTTTGAGATTATTGTATATCTTTATGATGTGTTGATGAACCGTGTGTTTTGCGATTATTGCATATCTGTATGATGTGTTGATGAACCGTGTGTTTTGCGATTATTGTATATCTGTATGATGTGTTGATGAACCGTGTGTTTTGAGATTATTGTAAATCTGTATGATGTGTTGATGAACCGTGTGTTTTGAGATTATTGTATATCTTTATGATGTGTTGATGAACCGTGTGTTTTGCGATTATTGTATATCTGTATGATGTGTTGATGAACCGTGTGTTTTGCGATTATTGTATATCTGTATGATGTGTTGATGAACCGTGTGTTTTGCGATTATTGTATATCTGTATGATGTGTTGATGAACCGTGTGTTTTGCGATTATTGTATATCTGTATGATGTATTGATGAACCGTGTGTTTTGCGATTATTGTATATCTGTATGATGTGTGAATGAACCGTGTGTTTTGCGATTATTGTATATTTGTATGATGTGTTGATGAACCGTGTGTTTTGAGATTATTGTAAATCTGTATGATGTGTTGATGAACCGTGTGTTTTGAGATTATTGTAAATCTGTATGATGTGTTGATGAACCGTGTGTTTTGAGATTATTGTATAACTTTATGATGTGTTGATGAACCGTGTGTTGTTATGATATTGTAATTATTATGTTTATTTATGTTGGCCTAATTTGTGTTGTATGGCCTGATAGTTGTTTACCAAATAATCTTATAACTGTGCAGTTTATGAATCACTGGAACAATCACAGAATGATTGGAACTTTCTAGAATGATCCTTATAAAAGATGCGTAATTTAAACTTCTACGTTATTCCAGAAACTTCCGTTGTAACTTTCCAGGATTTTCCACAATGTTCCATTATAGAGTGTTCTAGAATTTTCCATGACAACACTATATATACAGACACTAAAGTTAAACTCTCATAATTAAACTTGGACATAGACATTGATAGACATTAGTATTCACAGCATTTGGATTGACACTTTTATTCTACAAACAACATCATACTGGATTGTGACCTTAGTAGTGAACATAATATTCAGATTGGATTCCGAAAGATTTCCGGATACAGATAAAGATAACAGATTGGACTCATATTTTGACAGTTAAGTTAACAGTAAATTTTGTGTAATACCTTTTGTAAACTTTTGTATAATAAATATTGTTAAATTTTACTATTGATTTGTGTCTTTTGTTGGCTACAATTTAAAGGCGATTTCTGGCCGTAACAGTGTTTTGCGATTATTGTATATCTGTATGATGTGTTGATGAACCGTGTGTTTTGCGATTATTGTATATCTGTATGATGTGTGAATGAACCGTGTGTTTTGCGATTATTGTATATCTGTATGATGTGTTGATGAACCGTGTGTTTTGCGATTATTGTATATTTGTATGATGTGTTGATGAACCGTGTGTTTTGCGATTATTATATATCTGTATGATGTATTGATGAACCGTGTGTTTTGCGATTATTGTATATCTGTATGATGTGTTGATGAACAGTGTGTTTTGCGATTATTATATATCTGTATGATGTATTGATGAACCGTGTGTTTTGCGATTATTGTATATCTGTATGATGTGTTGATGAACAGTGTGTTTTGCGATTATTATATATCTGTATGATGTATTGATGAACCGTGTGTTTTGCGATTATTGTATATCTGTATGATGTGTTGATGAACAGTGTATGCCGTTTTCATATCTCTGTATAATGTATTGTTGAACCCTGTCTTTGCTTTAATTTTATATCTTCATAATGTGTAGTTGAATTTTTTGTTTTGCCATCCTCTAGTTCTGTATTTTTTGTCGTAGAACCATGTGATTTGAAACTTTTATAATTGAAACCAAAACTAGAGATATACGAATGAGTGCACGATCAGTGATTATGAATGATGCTTGTGCACTCTTAAAAGCGATAAACTTCACAATGAATATTTCCCCAAAAAACCTAAGAAATAACATGCTGGATTATAAGTGAGTTGTGATATTTCTTTACGCACAAACAACGTAATCCTGCAACCCACTTAAACAATTGTTTTACTTATACTATATAATATATTCGTGTTTTGCATTTAAATTGAAACAAAAACGGAAATTGTAAAAGAGGGATACGAAATAATATATCAGTATCAGTTATCATTAAAGATGAAAAGAATGTCTCTATGCATTGTAAACAGTATTCATACCTATCGTTTGCCAATAAAACAATGTTTGGTTCAAATATACACTATCGGAAGAGAAACTTATAGAATGATTAACAAAAGAGACCAAAGTGATTATGAAACTGATAAGTCAAAAACAATTAAAGTGAAATCTCCGTTACCAAACAACAGCGACGAAAAGACAACATAGAGGGTACAAACCGCAACATAGGACAATATTCATCAATATTCATCAAAACCCGAATTACAAAAAGTTTCTTTCGGTGATGACACATTCGAGACAATGAGGACGGGTGTCGTTATTACAATTTAAACATATTCATCGTCATTTTTAGACAAATATTCAATTAATATCGGCCAACATGGGATGGCTTCCGTAAAATTTCGCCAGAAAAGACGACTTTATCTGTACCACTTATTACCATGATTTAACTACTGTTGTATTTATTCAACAGCTTTCTGCTATGCAGAAATCATCAAAAATACAGGGAATGAAAACTCTGGAACTGGGCTATAAAAAAAACACTGTTGGATATATGCTACATACACATAAAAAGTCCACAACTTGGTTCTGCAATCATAGTTTCAATTTCTAGAGGTTAATGAAATTCTTAGTTTCTCCTTCTGATAAACTTGCAAATTGTCTTTTCGTTTACTTCTTCCATAGTTGGCATGTGTGTCGTCGTGCCGTCAAAATTCTAAATTATGCAAGTTTTTTTTATATTGACCTTCAAACTACATATAAATAGAAACATGGGTTCAATATATTAAAAATAGAAACAATGCTTTGGAGACATAAAATAACCTTTGAAACACGTGATATCACATGAAATCATGGATTGTTGATAATCGGACAAAGCTAAATTCAATTTAGGATTTGCAGCATACAACCAATTATTTGAATGTAAAATGCTAATGATATGACGTTTTTGATTTATAACTAAAACGGAAAAGTGTTATAATATTTGGCCATGGCGTTGTCAGTTTTATTTTCGACCAATGAGTTTGACTCTCCCTCTGGTATCTTTTGCACCTCTTTTGTTGTTCTGGCCTACATATTTGAATTGTATTAAATATTATTGTGTGATGTTTTACTATTCTCGACGCATAGATCACATTTAGAAAAAGGAACCACGATGACTTGGGAGTTAAGACAATAGTATACAAAAGAAAACGATGAATGCATTTCATGTATATCGCAGAATAGCATAGAAGTTCTTAACAAGTTTTTGCATTATATCATAATTAATATATACAAAAGACGTCATAAACAGAACAACAGAGTGTTATTATCTTGTTATTTCTTATTATTGTCGTTTTCTTGAGTAAATAGTTCAGTTCAAAAGGGTTTATTATTATGGTGCAAAAACAGATTATTAATAAAATAGATTATGATGATGGCTAGAGTTGTCACTCCTCAGTCGGAAAACCATTTTTAAGATAATGCCGTTGCTATATGTGTAAATTTATTCATGATCATAAAATAGTATAATATTGTTTGATTAAGATACTAAAACCTGATATTTTGTCACGTTATCCAGGCTAAATAACAAAGATGAATAATACCTTTTGTAGTCAGTGATGATTTAGACCCCTTTGCAGCATCCACATACATGTCTAAACACTGCTAAACGACTGAAAAAGATTAAAGACAGCAAATTGTCTGGTTTAATATTTCATCTTTAAAAAGTGAAAATCAGTTTCGTTGACTTTATAACTGAGACAAAATAGTACTTAATGAAGCAATTGAATGCGTAAAGGGGAATATCGCGAACATGTTCATAATTTACTCGGCACACTTATTATCAAAATCCCCTTTTCGAAATTTATATACACTTTTTGAAAACAAAACCATTAGACAAATGAACACTGAAAAAGGATTTTAATGTCACAGGAATGAAAAATAGATATATTGCATTTTAATGTCACAGGAATGAAAAATAGATATATTGCATTTTAATGTCACAGGAATGAAAAATAGATATATTGCAATCCGGTATTTTAACTTAGAGTGAAAGGCTTCTACTTTTGTGAGACAAACAGGGAACATAAAAAAGTAACTGCAATCATAAAAAATACAACCACAAAAATACTGAACTCAGAGGAAAATCAAATCAGAAAGTCCATAATCACATTGCAAAATCAAATGACAAAACACATCAAAAACGAATGGACAACACCTGTCATTCATCATTGAGAAGTTTAAGCAATACAACAGTAATGAACAGGTCAAGGTCATAAAAACAAATGTATGACATTAAAACATTTAAGGTAAACTGTGAAATATTTTTTTTTACTTTTCTATCTATAATACTACAATTACGAGGTCCAATTTGTCAGCCGTCATCACGTAAAAACGACGAATCAAAGAATTCAACTTTATATATAGCTAATATAGTACAAAGGTGTAGATTCAAAATTACACCACTCCAGGCCCTTTTGTTTTCCACGTAATTAATATTGCCAATAATTAAGAAGTTCCGGGTCGAGTCCGATACCGATATCAATAGTATATTCACCTGTTACCTTTTACCTTATCTGTACGTTCCGCATCTGACAGGCGCACTAACAAACGGTGTATTCAGGATTAATATGCTATATACACGGGTCATAATAACAGGGTTGACACTACTAAATTGTCAAATTGTTACCTATTTTAGTATTTTAATCAGTAAGACTTTCTAAGATAACAATACGAATACTAAAAATCTGGACTAAAATAAGGCGCATAGGTACAGTTTTCAATTTGTTAGCGGGCATGACGTAAAACAGCGAATCAAAGAATTCAACTTTATTTATAACTAATATAGGACAATGCTGTTGATTAAAAAAAACTCCATTCCAGGACCTTTTGTTTTCCAGATAATTAATATTACCAATAATTGATAAGTTCCAGTTCGACGGGTTCAAACAGAAAGATTTGAAAGCAGAGAAAACTGTGTATCGTATAATCGGCATGACCTTATCAGATGACAATACTAATACTAAAATAAGGCTTGCGCATAGAACTAAACAATCGAGTAAAACTTTACTAAACAGGTATACGTACGTATTCATCCACACTTAAATAAGACTGTATTAAACTAAGAAATATAATGTAACAATATCAGATTAAGATATTTGGTTGACGTTGTATCAATATGCATTACATCAGATCGTTTCTCTTTTTTTGCAATAGATATACGCGTTGACAAATATAGATCGAGCTGATAATATATATATATACTTAATCAAGGTACAAGTTATATGTTGGAATTTTGCTTAATATTGTAACCCTTGGTTATATGTGGTTACTACAAAGGAATCGAGAAAATAGTCGTAAAACTGGACAAAAGTCAAGCATGTATCGGCATGTTCGCATCATCCCTGACATCATCCTCGGTTTCTGCTTGGTTTTGTGTTTCTACGTTTTTAGTTTTCTATTTTGTGCTTTATGTGCTGTTGTTTGTCTTTTAGTGTTTTGTTTATATTTTTCATACCACTGATAGTTTATATGTAAACGTATGAGTTTTAATGTTTGTTTGGTCTCTTTCATCTTATCATTACCAGAATTATGTTTGTTTTTATTTTTCAAATCTTTATTTGTAAATATATTGGGTTTTCTATGTTTTTCATCTAATATTATTGATTATGCTGATGTTTATGATGGTTTTTGTAGGCGTTGTTAAATTCATAAAGAGAATACGTCATCGTTGAACCGATACATTTCATGCTCGTTTAAGCATATTATCTATAATGATAATACTGACTCAACATGATTATTATTGCTGTAAAGTTTTAACTGAACCTCATGAATTGTTTATTGTATAATAATAATGGGGATGTTACAGAATCTCATCTGAATAAAATGTGGTTTTGAATAAGTTCAAACAAGAGTAGAGAGATAAAATCGGACATTCAAACTCATAAGTCGTCTCACCGTGGCTGATAACTAAAAAAGACAAACAAACAAACAACAGTACACAAAACACAACATAGAAAACTAAAAATTTAGCAATACGCAACCATTAAAAACTGGGGCTTATTTCAGGTATTCTGGAAAGACAAGCAGGTCCGACTAAATGAAAGCAACAATAGTATACCACTGTTCAATAGTCATGATTCAATTAATTATCACAAAATAATCGTTTAAACTGGTTGGTTAAAGGTTGCACTTTGTAAATACATTTGTTACTCAAAACACGCCTCTTTTGGGGAGATCTTGAATATTCATAGAAAATTGATTTTGTTTACATAGTGGTTCCCAGTTATACTCTCTGTGTCCCATCTCACAGAGACATAACTTGGGAAGGTTACCAGTAAATTTACATGTACAGATTGTTTACATTGAAATCTGTGGTAACTTTTCATTCGAGGTAGGGGTAGTTAAGAAAATTAGTGTTAGTTTAAACTCTGAGAAGTTCAGGGCATCTAAACGTTGAAAATATGCCGCACAGCCCTATATTTTGACATATGAAAAAAATTGTGGTTCATATGAACTTCCAATTCTAGGATAAGTTTTTTTTCAAAACTTCATAGTAAAAGTGGTACAGTTTTAGCCGTAAAAGGAGTTCCTATGGGAAATTGCATTGCCAATATTTACAGAAATGCAAACTAAAATACTATCTCCCCTAAGTTTGTATTGTTTTGGATCTAAAATACCAAATTTTATATCCTAATGATAATTGATTCATTGAGGTTATTGGCGTTTTATAAAAAAAAAATATTTGAAACATGATATAAGAATAAAAAAATTTAGTTAATTCGACTTCAAAAATATGAGGTTTTTGTTCAACGCAATTACAAATGCAATTACACTGTTTGAATAAAATTTCGAATTTGAATGCTGAGGGAGATTGGAATAGTTATACAGTGAATGTGTGGAGAAAAAGGTAAATCCCCGAAGACAGTCATCTAAACAAAATAACATTTCCATACATAAATTGTATGTATAATTCACATAATTATAAAATCAATGATCAATTTAATGCAAGCTATCAATCGTTTGACATTTAATTGCAGATCAAATTTGAAAATGTAGGCAGATATTCACAAATATCGACAGCAGTTTTAGTTTGCAAACCTCTTACCTGTAATACACAATTTCCTTTGCCTGTAAAACAAAACATGTGAACACACATAAAGAGACATATATTTTACGTCTTTCTACATTAACTAAGTCATTTTCAAAACCCAGTTTAAACAAATTATTAAACAACAGTCATTACCTACTTAGATTAGATATATAAAACGTTCTTCGTAATTGTCGTCCCCTTTGGCAATATAAGTTACTTGCAATGTTAGTCCGTTAGATGGTAACAACATAAGCCTTTGATGCTCAAAGCACTAAATTTGGCATGTTAGTTGTTTTTGGTCTGTCCCAAAATATAAGAGATGAACCCACATTGGAATTCAAAAATTGCGACCTTTTACAAGATGGCCGCCAGAAAATATCAAAAGATCAACATCTATAAGTTCAAATTTATGATAAAATTTGGCATGACAGAATTCAAGAAAACAATTGGCTATAAACCATCTATGGTAAAACTAAATGTCCTATAAAGTCAAATGTATTAATTTACTTAAGCCAACCATGTACAGATTTTTACAGAAAGTATAGATAAACAGTGGTTGCACAAAGAGTGATCACATATATACACTGAAGTAATTCCAATTTTTAAGCTAGACTTAACTATAGTGCGTGATAACATTATGCGAAAGAATGCAATGTTTTCTAGAACACGGTTTATTTCAATTCTTTCCACGCATTTGGTGACAAGAATACTATAATTTCATTTTTTTGCAGTGTTTAAAGAAATTATTTTACTTTGTAGCAATGTATTGAAAGGGTGAATGTTCGATATAGAGTCAATAATTATGTAAACTTGTGCAGCCAAAACTTTTTATTGCCGTAAAAACGCACATAAAAGTTCCAAAAAAGTGATCAATACAGAATGACATGTTTAAGAGATTTTCGCAGACATTTTTGTTGGCAAATTTTTTCCGTTATTACAAAAAATATCTGTCATTTTCTCGCTACTCAGTTTACCCCCTATTACGTATAATATGGACAGTCATTTTTATTGAATCGTATGCTATTTGATCGGATTAAGTTTTTTTATTTTATTCATACACGTGCATTGATTAAATCAGATCATGCATGAATCATAATGGGTCTATATTTTTTTTTATCAATGAAACTAGATGTACGAAAGGTAAAAATGACCCTTTCTCATAATTTAACGAAACTTTCTAGTAGATAATATTTTTTTTTCCTAGCCTATTCCGGAGGAAGAAAAACAGTTTACAAATCAGACGTTTCATTCCATTACAAAAGTCGTTTCTTGTTTAAGAAAGAGAAATGCAATTAAACAAGCACAGGCAAAAATATGTGAGTATGGCAACGATACTTAGAAAAAGGTGCACATGCAGTTAGAAAATACACAATGTAGGCAAAAGTCTTTTCAACAGTCATTTAGAAAATAGTTGAAAATCATTTGGGCAAATATTCAGATGCAGTCAAAGGTTTTCCATCGTTTATTTCAATGTTCCATGAATATAATCCAGCAATATTGCAGTCATTTACGACATATATATCAATTATCACATGTGATCAGTTGTTTTTTACTTTTGCAAAATCTGAACTGTGGACCTGCTCATTTAGATTTCGAGCAAAGTGATGAATAATTTGGTTTAAGGCCTTTCTTTAGAAATGAAATCGTTGAGAATCTTGAAAAAAGAACGGATTGTCACAAGGAGAAATGGAACATAGAAACTATCGTTGATGATCCAGATGATACTGATCAGTCACACATATTCTGGTGGGTTCCTGAAACGATAAAATGTTTCAATGTATGGGATATTTGATTAAATTGTCAGGCAATGTGCATTAATGAATCACAGAAACGCAATCCATAGTTAATGTAAGAACTGCGAACTGAAATTCGATAAATGAAGTAGATAAGTTATACATGTATGTGAAATTTAAATTGAATGGCTGACATCTTGAAAATAACAGTTCTAATGTGGGCTGATTGTATAACTCTGTCATATGTATTATATGTGTAAATATTTTCAATTATAACACTTTATTACCTGATAATTGAAACTAAAAACTATTTCAAAATTTAAACTTAATTTTGTTAAACTTTTATCTTAATTTCATCTTTAAATGTAACATCCATGCATGAAATTTAACAGGCTAAATAAATGAGAAATTAATTAGAATATTTAAACAGCCAATTTGATTGCCTCCGATAAAGAGAAAAAAAAACTAAACTTGCGCAGTATGATTTCAATGATTCTGTTTTAGATACTTTTGAAAATGATAGACAATGCAAGTTATATTTACTAAAATGTACATAACAATCATCAGTGTTGTGTCATTTTTTTCTGTGTTTAATTTAAAGTGTGCAAGTAAGATTATTATCATCGTGAAGAATAGAATTAAATTCATGCTGCTTTATATAAGCTTATCAATTAAATTGATATTTTCAAAAAGGAAAAGTGTTCTTTATAGATTATTTAGTTACTGTACTCAAAACTTTCAGACCCAAATAGTCTGGATTAAGCGTTTGTTATAAGATTCATGTTGAACTGCAGCAAATTGATAACAAAAACTAGCCGAATTTTTATTTTTATAATATCAATCAAATTGATTAGCAAGAGGTATGCAACACTTTCTTAATCAAATGTATGTATAATGTAATGTCGTGAAAACATTTATTTCGTTTACTCTGAAAATACTTGCTTTGTGAACGTTTCAAGTTAGTCTGTATCACACAGCATCGGGACTAAAGACGGTATTTATACATTTATATAGAGACAATATAAGTTACTTGCTGTGTGAACACACCATGTTAGTCTATATAACAAACATCATGACTAAAGACAGTATTTATCTATTTATATAAAGACAATATAAGTTACTTGGTATGTCAACACTCCAAGTTAGTCTTTATAACAAACACCATGACTAAAGACGATATTTATCCATTTCTATAGAGACACTATAACATACTAACTATTACAAGTATCAAAAGATAATTGTTAGATAATCAGTATGGGAAAAACCTAGAGACTTCTCCCGTACACAGATGAGAACAAAAGTTATCTTGTCAATATGAATGAATATGAGTATGAGATTTAATATTACTCTCCATGTTAGATCAACAGTATTCAACATGATTTACTTTCCCCTATTTTGAAAATTCTACCAAGTATGGTGGGGTTTTTTCACGCATCGTTGAAAATTTCATAGAATTGAATGCGACTGTTATCTAGAAATTGACAATGAGGGTCGGTTGAAAACAAAACTTTACGACAAAAGAGATGATTTCAGCTTTCCAATTGTGAACTTTCCATTTCTAAGTAGCAACATTCCAGCAGCACCTGCATACGGGGTATATATCTCCCAATTGATACGATATTCCCGTGCTTGCATTTCCTATCATGATTTTCTTGATAGAGGATTGCTGCTCACAAGGAAGCTATTAAACCAAGAGTTCCAAATGGTGAAGTTGAAATCATCCCTTCGTAAATTTTACGGACGCCATCACGAGTTGGTTGACCGTTATGGAATAACCGTTTCACAAATGATATCGGATATGTTTCTTACGTCGTAACTACAATCCCCTTCCCTTTCATGAATATGACCTACCGAATTAGACTATTTACCGAATTTGTAATCACATAAGCAACACGACGGGTGCCACATGTGGAGCAGGATCTGCTTACCCTTCCGGAGCACCTGTGATCACCCCTAGTTTTTGGTGGGGTTCGTGTTGTTTATTCTTTAGTTTTCTATGTTGTGTCGTGTGTACTATTGTTTTTCTGTTTGTCTTTTTTTCATTTTTAGCCATGGCGTTGTCAGTTTGTTTTAGATTTATGAGTTTGACTATTCCTTTGGTATCTTTCGTCCCTCTTTTTTTATACAAGTGATTGGTTTTGCGCTATGAAATAAGGTAGAATCCACCACTTTGTACATTTGTAAATGCCTGTACCAAGTCAGGAATATGACAGTTGTTGTCCATTCGTTTGATGTGTTTCAAATAAGACTTGATTAGATCACGTTCAGATCAAATAAGACCAAAGGTGAAAAACCTATTTAGTTGCTGTAAGATCGTGTTCAGTTGTGTTAAGAATTTAAATATTTTGAATAAAACGGGCGACACTTTATCTGTTTTTATCAGGGGTTACTCCCCCTTTATGAATAAACTCTCTATATCTTGGTTAATATTCTTTTGTGGTCTTTTAATATGACTGTATAATTATTTCATTAAATAAATTATGCAAACTTTAAAAATAATTCATTTATTTCCGATAGAATCTTTACAATTTCATTGGTTATATGAGAAAAGATTAATTGTTGTAACCGGAAAATGTGTCATAAAAACTTTTCAGTCATGCTTTCTGACATAAAGTAGTTCTGTATGTATGCATTCCGCCTCAAAAGATA
The DNA here is from genome assembly GCF_963676685.1 of Mytilus edulis. Taxonomy (NCBI): domain Eukaryota; kingdom Metazoa; phylum Mollusca; class Bivalvia; order Mytilida; family Mytilidae; genus Mytilus; species Mytilus edulis. The sequence goes on from NC_092354.1 coordinate 46,526,751, forward strand.
TAATGATCAGTAATATATCTCAAAGATGTTCTTAAACATTTTTTGTTTCTAATGTAGAGTAATAGTTCTTATCTATATTTGGTCAAGAAACGTACATTTTAAGTGTATAATTTACTTTATATTTTAAAATTTTACACAGATGACAGATGCTTGGTGAAAGTTATTTACATTTTAATAAACGGATTATTTAAGCAGTCAACTGAAACGGATGATCATTACCTAACCAAATAATTACCCATTCGTGGACGTAAAATTAATGAAGTTCCATGTTTTATCTTTTATATAAAATGTATAAGGTTAAACCGGGTTTAATTATTATATTTACAAATAAAACATTATTTTTTTTTTAATAAATGCAACAACAATATAACATATTTTAAAAATTTAATTGACAGTTTATATTGACCATTATTTACATATAAAGACCGATGCCGATAATTCTCTTGATTTTTTTTTATCGTCATTTTTTTTTTGCACGAACTAAATACAGGAGTAAATCATATCATATAAAAATATCAAACAACGTTGGTTGAGGCACGATTGATAATATCTAATGTACGGTTTATATTTCTGTTTCGTATCATATTTGTTTAAGCACCAGTGCTACTTCTCATTTTGAAAAATAGTGAGACGCTTACTTGCTATTTCGGAATTGACAAAAAAGCTATAAAATAACGTAGCGAAATGACCGTACTTATAGATTAGACTTTTGTTTTTCATTTTTAATTGTTTTACACTAGTCATTTTAGTGACCGTTATAGCTTGCTGTTCGATGAGGGCCAAAGCTACGTGTTGAGGCCGTATTTTTGACCTCTAATTAAAGAGGGACGAAAGATACCAAAGGGACAGTCAAACTCATAAATCTAAAACAAACTGACAACGCCATGTCTAAAAATGAAAAAGACAAACAGAAAAACAATAGTACACATGACACAACATAGAAAACTAAAGAATAAACAACACGAACCCCACCAAAAACTAGGGGTGATCTCAGGTGCTCCGGAAGGGTAAGCAGATCCTGCTCCACATGTGGAACCCATCGTGTTGCTTATGTGATAACAAATCCGGTAAATAGTCTAATTCGGTAGGTCACATTCATGAAAGGGAAGGGGATTGTAGTTATGACGTAAGGAACATATCCGATATCATTTGTGAAACGGTTATTCCATAACGGTCAACCAACTCGTGATGGCGTCCGTAAAATTTACGAAGGGATGATTTCAACTTCACCATTTGGAACTCTTGGTTTAATAGCTTCCTTGTGAGCAGTAACCCTCTATCAAGAAAATCAGACCATGTGACTTGATGGAGAGTTGTTTCATTGGCACACATACCACATCTTCTTATTTATATTAACCGGGAGCAATTTATAACATTTTCATTTAGATACAAAAATATATAAAAAAATCAGTAGATCAAATGGATTTGTATCATATTGTTACATTCAAAAGTCTTTAATTTTGATTGATAGTATACAATATATGTATTGCATTGCTCTAAAAATAATGTCCAGTGTCAAATATTACACATCGATGACCACTTAGATTAGTAACTTTATAGAAACTCATTAACTTGGATGGTAGTCCACGCTAGTATTTTGTCCTTTAAAGTTAGTCTGTCTGTTAAATAATTCACAGTTTAAGGAGAATTCTTTGTCATTTGCAAATAGATAAAAAAAAAAGTATGAAAACTTCTATCATATATTTAGCTTTTTTCTTTGTTTCTTAATTATTGATGTTCTAGTTTAAAGTATCATTTAAAAAAAATCCATATTTAAAAAAACAAATCACCTGGCTACGTCCTTAAGCATAACAGTTATGTCAATATACATCCTTCACATATCTATTGTAATCCGTCCGAAAGGATAGAAAATTACCACATGTTACAATTTGAAATTTTTAGTTGATTCCAGATGGAGGTACACACCCATGATAGTTTCTTTTGAATACTAATCAATTAAGTAAACTAACGAGTTGAAAAAAGTAGGCATCCCTATGTTTAAAATAAAAAATCCAATATTTGTTACTTTTACATTATATTTATTTATTATATAATTTTTAAATTGCACAATTTACTGATCACGTTTGTGTCATAAATATATGTTTCCTTTGCAGACAACTACAATTAATTTGAAACCAAATATTACCCGAGTTAAAAAAAGATCTTTTTTTTTGTAATTGTTTTTAAAGGCAAACAAAGTATTGTCATAATTTTCGATTTTTTAATTGCATGGTTAGAATTTTCTACGTAAAGGATATGTTAAAAAGTCTTTATAAGCTCATTTCATCTAAGAATGAACCGGACTAGAAGCGCATTTAAGGTCTGTGTCTTACATATAAACGACTATGTACGGTCGACTGAAGTATATCTTATTACTGTTCCTATTTCATCAACGAGACAAAATCATAGTGTATGGCATCAGTGAGTATTTTTCTAATTTGCTAGATTATGCACTATATCTAATTTTTTGCAACTTTCCTAATATTTTTTTTTATTTTTTCTGACTGCACCTGTATTAGTCTTTATTATGAAATTAACATCATTATTTCAACCTCTACAAAAAAGTGAAACTACTTTTTTCGGAATTTTTGTCATTTATTCCTAATCCTTTCCTGATTGTTTCGATGCAAGTCATGTGAGAATTATGTAGTTACCATACATGCATATGATTACTTTTCTTTTGAAAAGATTTTACATAATTTTATATAAAAAAAGTAAAATCAAAAAATACTTTTACAGTATATTTATTTGTCTCGTTTGTTGTTTTTATAGAGATTAGACCGTTGGTTTTCCTGTATGATGGATTTTACACTAGTAATTTATATGCCCTTCATAGCTTGTTGTTCGGTGTGAGACAAGGCTCCGTGTTGAATTTCATATTTTGACCGATAATGGTTTACTTTTACAAAGTATGACTAGATGGAAAGTTGTCTCATTGGCACTTATACCACATCTTCTTATATCAATTAGTTTATTCATTAATAACAATATTAATATGAGTGTACAGACAGATCTATAAATGTGATATACATTTGTACTGTCATTGTTTTTTTTTCATCAATGACAATATCATGTCAAAGGACATCATCTATAGCGGGAAATGATGTTGATAGATTATGTTGCCTTCCTCACGTTTTGAAGTATATTTTATCGATAAAGTCTGTCTAATTAGAATAAAGCAGAACGACAAATATACATGCTGATTTATCCTTTTATGGTTTTCAGCTTAAATCAGACTATTTTTTTAAAGTATGGTTTGTATCTTTAAAAAAGAATCTGTCTTAATGCACCATTTCAACTAGCATATATTTAAATAAAGAAATTTAGATTTAAAGATATATTATTTTTCAAGCATTCAGTATCAGTATAATAGTCTAATTAAAAGCTTCATTACAAAACAAAAAAATGTTAATCAAACAAAACTATTCATGTTACCAATAATCAATACAAAATACGATATTTCAATAATCATATTAAAGTAGTAAAAATGTAAGTGATGCCGGAATTATATTATCGAAACGCCAATACATAATTATACAACATATACTAGAGCAATACAATTAATGTCAATATATGTCTTTTTCTTTTATGGTCATTATTGACGGACATCTTCAGCAGAAACTGTAGTTTGCCGGAAATCTTGCTCTGAGAAAAATCTCACAGATATTATTAAAGTCTACGGAAGAATTTTAATATACAGACGGCACTAACAATACCATAAAATAATATCACAGATCCTGATCAATTCCTTATTTATGAGTTGATATCCAAATTAAGATGAATTTCACCTTGTTCTTATCTACTTTTTTAAATAGCCATGAGATGAATCTCAAAGACATATAGTAATTTGTCAATATATGTATATACAGTTGTATTGCACACGAGTTTTGACTGTCCCTCTGGTATCTTTCGTCCCTCTTTTACACGCTTTTCCAGTAGTCACTTCTATTCTACAAGAATGTTGTGTCAGTATGAATATCTCGCTTAACGATATTTTCCAACTCATATTAACGTTACTGGCGCTTTTATAAGTTATTGGGAATATCTTAAAGTCATGGTGCCATAGAGTTGTCAACGTCTATGTAGTTTGGTATCTTCAACAATGTATCACAGGGGCAATCATTGCACATCTCCTTGTTTGATAGACAACTGTAGTAGATACTTACCTTACTAAAAAAGAATTATGAAAACAACTTACGACTGAAAATTTGATAAAACAAAACCCAATTAATCTTTCAAAGGTTCATTTTCTTAATCTGTAATCATTCGTGTACTCAAATTAAAATTCTTAGGCAGCTTCACTGTTTGCTAAATTTGGAGGACGAAGTCAAATTTTCAAATCCCATTTTTTATACAGTTTTTTAGCCTATCAGTGGATACAACGCTCTAAAAGAAAAGATAACAATTTTATATGAATTTGGTGGATTTTAATTAATACGAAATTACATTTATATTTTAAAGAATACTCATAAAAAGGAAATAGCAGTAAAAGACATTTTGATTGTTTATTTCAATATCATTATCAAATCACGTGAAGCATTCAACTTGTTGCATATATGGCATCAGTTGAAGTGGTATTTGTCTCCTGCATTAAGCATACGTCTACGTTTTACAATTGTGTATGATTATGTTTAACCTCCATGTTCTTGGTTTTAGATGTATGCATTGTTTATTGTGATCAGTATATACAAGTTTTATTAATTTAAAATTAAAAGTAGTTTTTGTTTATCTAAAGACAGAGTAGAAGTAATCATTGTTTTCCTAATTTTGTTTTATATAAAAAAGAAGATATGGCATTATTGCCAAAGAGACAACCTTCTACTAGAGACCAAATGACACAGAAATTAACAACTTTAGGTCACTGTACGGTCTTGAACAATGAGGAAAGCCCATACCGCATAGTCAGCTAAAAAGGCCACCAAATTTCAAATGTGAATTAAGTTAAACGAGAAAAATAATGTATGTACAAACATTTAACGAAAAACAAATATGTGAGTCTAAAGTATCTAGACGAAATAACAACTATGAGTTACTGTAGGTACCAGTCTTGTATTACAATCCCAGTTTCCGGTGCATGTCAAAACATGGAGGGAAACAAAATAGTGCATTTTTTCTGAATTTTTTTCTGAACTCAATTTTGTCTGCTTGATTATAGGTTTATGCTGAATTGAAACATATATATATACTTTTAAAAAAATCTTGCATCTTTTGGAGGATATCAATCCAGGAAAGTGGAAGGATATCATGTTTACTGGAAGTTGTGCGGCCTAGTAAAAACATCAAACAGAAAGTAGAAAAAAAATGTTTTCACTTCAGGATTACGTAACTTTTTATTCTTTGTGGCAAGACCCACTTTTTTTTCGATTAAATCACCATTTCACATTAGTACATACATGATATAGACATGAAAAAAAAATTCTATGTAGCATTTTTCATTTTTTTATTTTCAAAGATTAGCTGTTTTGCATGTAAGCCTATGGAGCAGTCAATAACAAGACTGCAACCTGTACGGTATCAAATAATCTGACGTATCAAATTATAAGCCTGGTACCTTTATAACTATTTAAACATCAACAATCGACAAACACTGAATTACATACTCCTAACTTGGGACAGGCACATACATATATAATATGGCGGGGTTAAACACGTTTGCGGGATACCAATCCTCCTCTAACCTGAGGACAGTGGTGTAACAATACAACGATAGATTGAACTATACAAATCAGTTGAAAAAGGCTCAACTCATCAGATGGATACAAATATATATACATCTGAAAATAAACAGAGTGGACGTGGTTGTTATAAACCTATAAACACGTTTCGATATGCGTTTCAGTATATGAATTGATGATCCCAATGCGAAGAGGTTTGTCGTCGTTTCAAACCTAAATTTGAAAATTAAACTTCAAAAAATTAAGCAGTATTTTGAAGCATAATTGCTTCAAAATACCGCTTAATTTTTTGAAGTTGAATTTTTCAAATTTAGATTTGAAACGACGACAAACCTTGTTCTTGAAAACGGAAAACGGAAATAGAAAGAATAAAAATAATTTATCTTTGGTTATTGTATCTACATAAGCATGTTTTAAATAGTATAATGCTTGTTTACAAGAAAGAAAAACAGAGGAATAAATTCAAAAAATAAGATTTTTTAAATTATAAAGTATTATAATAATTAGCAGGTTATGATGGGACTATGTTTTTGAAATATTTCATAAGGTCATGCGTATGTCGTTTATACGATTCAGTACTGACTTTTCTAACAAAAATGTTGGATGAATATCAATATGATATGAATCAAATAAAATCAAAAACAATATTCATACGGCCTTAAAAGGGACATTGGCCTCGATTCCCTAGCTTGTGACTTAGTTACTGTTTTGGGAAATGCTTTTTATTGGGTTTTATTTTTCTTTGTTTTTTTTGTGTCCTTGAATCAAGATTAGTGCTGTGATGTATCTTGTTGCGTTATTCTGCATTGGTGATTTTCGTTGTATCTTTTCTTGCATTACGTAAGGAAACCTGATTGGAAAATGATGTATGGACAACAACGATAAGGAAAACCCGGGAACTTTAATAGAAACTAAAATATACTTTATTTTAATGTAACCATTGACAAGACTTGTTCACTATACCTTGAAAGCCTTTCTCACCCGGTTACAATAGTGACGTACACTGTTTGGTATTAACGTCGAAAACGCATTAGGATATAAAACTAATAAACACGAATTGATGTGAAACAAGTGACGGAAAATTAGAAGCCTAAAATGATATACAATTTGCACAGTGACCTTTCGTTATTTGTAGTTAGGGTTTTCAAAATCAAAGGTTTCATAAAATTTCTTCCAAAAATAAAATTGCAACATTGATATAAAGAATAATAATTATAATAAGAAGAAGAAATCTTAGGCAATAGCAACTAAGACAACTATCCATATAAAATAAAGTGAATATATAAAAATTGTAAGCAATTTGGCGGCCTTCAACAATGAGATTAATTTATGTTTGAGATCGGTACAATTGTAAGTACTTTAAATAGCTTAACTATCAAACAAACGAACATTTGAAGTACATGAAGTTCCTTCTGGGTTTTTTACCTTAATTTATCAGTTCGAAAAGGTTTAAAAATCGGTAAACTGCTGTTGCCTTTATCTTATTTCAATATTCAGTGCATGTGTATTTTAAAATCTTGTAGCCCTTGTGGTGTGGACATATAACTATGGTCGTTGTTAAAATAAAATCATATATGTGTTAAAATCGCCGCTGACTCAAAAGTGTGCACATGACGTCTTACAGCTCTCACAACAGTTAATTAAATATCTTCATTGTTTTAGATAACACCTGTAACATCATTTTATTTATTATAGCTTCTCTACGCACTGATTGTTTAAAGAACCCGAACGACGTCCTATCTTACACGGGAACAACTAGTGTAACACTTACAGGGAAGACCTGTCAGCGATGGGATGAGGACCATCCACATGTGCGATATTACAGATATTTCAGTGAGCATCACAATTACTGTAGGGCTCCTGATAACTATCCTAAATTGTGGTGTTATACAATGGATGTAAATGAAAGGTGGGAATATTGTGACATCCCACAATGTGGTAAGTTTTAAATGCAATATACTGCTAATGATTTTTAACAGAGTATACAACAATGTGTGTACTGGGATTTGACATTGACAATAATAGTGCATGTCTATATTCAATGAATTTGCCTTTCAAACGTAAATTAGGCTAACTGCATTTAAACTCCGATAAAATAGGGATGAAAGGTACCAGAGGGACAGTCAAACTTATAAATCGAAAATAAACTGACAACACCACGACTGAAAATGAAAAAGACAAACAATAGAACACATGACTCAACATAGAAAACTAAAGAATAAGTAACACGAACCCCACCGACAACTAGGGGTGATCTCAGGTGCAGCGAAAGGGTAAGCAGATCCTGCTCGACCTGTGGCACCCGTCGTGTTGCTCATATTATAACAAATCCGATAAATAGTCTAATTCAAAGCTTCATTACAAAACAATAAATCATGTTAATCAAACAAAACTATTCATGTTACCAATAATCAATACAAAATACGATCTTTCAATAATCATATTAAAGTAGTAAAAATGTAAGTGATGCCGGAATTATATAATCGAAACACTCACACATAATTATACAAAATATACTAGAACAACACAATTAATGTCATTATATGTCTTTTTCTTGTATGGTCTACTCTGATTGACATCTTTAGCAGAAACTGCAGTTTGCCGGAAATCTTGCTCTGAGAAAAATCTCACAGATATTATTAAAGTCTACGGAAGAATTTTAATATACAGACGGCACTAACAATACCATAAAATAATATCACAGATCCTGATCAATTCCTTATTTATGAGTTGATATCCAAATTAAGATGAATTTCACCTTGTTCTTAGCTACTTTTTTAAATAGCCATGAGATGAATCTCAAAGACAAATAGTAATTTGTCAATATATGTATATACAGTTGTATTGCACACGAGCTTTGACTGTCCCTCTGGTATCTTTCGTCCCTCTTTTACACGCTTTTCCAGTAGTCACTTCTATTCTACAAGAATGTTGTGTCAGTATGAATATCTCGCTTAATGATATTTTCCAACTCATATTAACGTTACTGGCGCTTTTATAAGTTATTTGGAATGACTTAAAGTCATGGTGCCATAGAGTTTTCAACGTCTATGTAGTTTGGTATCTTCAACAATGTATCACAGGGGCAATCATTGCACATCTCCTTGTTTTATAGACAACGGTAGTAGATACTTACCTTACTAAAAAATGTTTATGAAAACAACTTACGACTGAAAATTTGAGAAAACAAAACCCAATTAATCTTTCAAAGGTTCATTTTCTTAATCTGTAATCATTCATGTACTCAAATTAAAATTCTTAGATAGCTGCGCTGTTTGCTAAATTCTGAAGACGGAGTTAAAATTTCAAGTCCCATGTTTTATACAATTTTTTAGCCTATCAGTGGATACAACGCCCTTAATATAACCATTTTTATGAATTTGGTAGATTTTAATTACCACGAAATTACATTTATATTTTAAATTATACTAATCAAAAAGAAGGAAATAGCAGTATCGAGTTGGTTTAAACTGGTCAAGCGTAGACTAAGTTAAGATATGATTTTTTCTCACACCATGTTCCATTTTTTTTTATTGAATAAGTAAATTTTCTTTGATAACAGTTCCACAACTTATGATAACAAAATGATTTGAATAAATTTCTATCAAGTTTTAATATTTTTAAATTATCATCAATAAAATTACAATATTGATAAAAAGAATAATAATAAGAAAAAGAAGAAATGTTATGCAATTGCAACTAAGACAACTGTCCATATAAAATAAAGTGAATATATCATAAATTGTAAGCAACCTCGCGGCCTTCAACAATGAGATCAATATTTGTTTGATATCGATACAATTGTAAGTACTTTAAATAGCTTTACTATCAGACAAACGAACATTTGAAGTATATGATGGTCCATCTTGTTGTTTTGTTTACCTTGATTCATCAGTTCAAAAGATTTTAAAATCGGTTAACTGCTGTTGCCTTTATCTTTTTCAATATTCAGTACATGTGTATTTTAAAATAGTGCAGCCCTTGTGGTGGGAACATATAACTATGGTCGTTAATGGTTTGCTACCGTTAGAATGTAAAAACAACTTTTTTGTTCTATGAGACTTATACATATATTACAGTACAAACGTAAATAGTGGTTATTGGAGGGTTTCATGCAGCTACTGATAATGATAATTATTAAAGTTTAACTGTTGAGAGTGGCGATTTATCGTAATACACGAGTTACAGTGGTGGAATCTGTTTCTTTTATGATTTGTATTCTTCCTTTTCAGGAAAGTTGTGTACTTTTGATGTCACGTTATCAGGCATGGTCGCCTTTTTTCATGACGTCAGAATAAGAAAATTCAGACGAAAACATGAAAAATTAACGTTACAATTAAATGTCAACCAATTATTTGCCGAGAACAGATTTTTCACTAGTGAGGAGAAACATTTTTCTCACACCGTTCAGGAAATGTGAAAATAGCACAAAAATTATAGAATTATAGTTAAACAATTAAATTATTATTAGTACTGAACAAAAGTTTGGAGTGAGACAAAGGTCTTTTCCACACTTAGTGTTGTCTTGCAGATTATTATACAAATATTGATTCTTTTTAATCAATAAATTTAGAATAAAACAAGAAATTATTGGTATATGTATAGCACACTGGGTCATTGTCTGATAAATCTTCAGCTTTCACATCAACAGCATCCGTTTTGTCTAATCTTGGATGTCCGGCATTTATAGGAAGGAGGGTCATAAACCATGAACTAATAAGTAATGGCACCTGATGGACCATTTACAAGTTGTTTGTTTAACTGCCACAGGGTGTTAATTTCTTTCCTTTTTTGTATCTTTAAAGGTCAACCTTGATTCTACGTTTACATATGAAGTTGAACTATTTTTCGCCTATATCTCTAACCTAATTATCCGTTCAGTGTTCCGCAATGTTTTTGGAATTAATAATAGTATATCTGAAATTAAAGACTTATCTTTTAATGAAATCACAAATTATGACAAATTTATCGACGTTATTCAATTTCACTTGCATTTATATATGAAGTACACGGATGTAGGCTGACCGGATGTAGATTTAATAAGCTAAATAAATGAACCGATTTCATTATATGTTATAAATATGAGAATTTCGTTAAAGTAACATTAACAAAACTGAATATCTTCATTGATTAAAATAAAATAACAAAACCTACCTAGAAATATTACAGCGCAAAAATAAAATTGTGCACAAACATATCCGGTTATTCATGTTATTATTCCCGACCATTCGAAAATTATTAAAACCGTTTCTAATCTAATATCTAAACACAATCAAATGTTAGTTATTGAATTGTTTTTTTAAATCACTTCTCCATGGTGATTTTTTTCAGCCTCCAATTTCAAAGCTTTTTCACAGCTTTTCTTTTAATAAATGACATGTCTTCAACTCGGACAAATAGCTTTAGATTTACTGCAAGATTAAGACAAAACCTACTTTTAAAAATCTAAACATTTAGTAATAGTGATAACTATGATATTGGTAATAATAATAATCAAACTAACTCGTGTGGTTAAATAGTTTTGTAAATTTTAGCTGACAATTATCGAAACTATTCTATTTTAATCAAATTATTTCCTGGTGGGCGGTATTTTGTGTGTGTTTTTTGTCATGGTACTGCTGTTGCACCGGCTCATATTTTTTTCTAGTGTCTCTTAAGTTTGTCATATCTGTAAACTTTTTAAAATATATATTCTTTATTACAGAACAAACAACCGAAGCTTTGACAACTGAAGCGTTGACAGTGCAAAATACTAAAGCGACTGTAACTTCTGTCTATATAGGAGATACAACGACGGTAGATTTTAACAGCATGTCAACCAGCGAAACATCGCCAGCAATTATAACGCAGATTACGCCTTATACTGTGAAGGAAATATTCAGTTTAACTTCAGCAAATAGGAATATTGCAATTTCAACTGAGACCTCAACACCAGTAAGAACAGGTATTGAACAGGTTGCAAACATATATAGATTAAGTGTGCAACTTTTAGAAACATAAGATAAAAGATTTTTCATTGCTTCGAATTCATTCATAAATAAAATGTCTTCAACTCTGATAAAGGGCTTTGACCTAAGTGCAAGATCAAGACAGACCGTTCTGAAATCTAAACATTTATTAATATTTATAAGTATAATAATTATGATGATCGTGTTGTTAAGTAATTGTCGTATTCTGAGGCGTGTGTTGCACATACGATAGATTTGTTTAATCGCGTACAAAAAGTAACGACAAATCAAGCTTCTCAATGATTAGAATACTAGTGTTTGACAAATTGATATATATACCAAATTGAATTATTCCTTTGAATTGTTCGAGTCAAATTGAGTGTTTGCAAATTTTTATAAAATTATTGAGACCATTCTATTTCAAATCTTATGAAACTTCAAATTAAAATTTATAACTAAATAGCTTGTTTTTGTTATAAAACTTATGTAAATATACTATTTCTCAAGAAAATTCTATCATTTGTCCAAATTTTGAAGAAATTTAATTTCTTCTAATTGTTTTCTTCCAGCTAACAATTCGCCGACATGTTTTGCAAATGCAGTGTGACCTTTCTAGTAAAAATGCGATGATTGCAATACGCTAGTGTAAATGGAAAACCAAACGTAAGCATTTACAAAAGGGTGAAAATCGTTAAACCTCGTTTAAATCGTTAAATATTTTTTTACAATTATACGATGTTTATGCGACAAAAATGATAAAATCGTGCACAAAAGACATTTTCTGTGATGTATGTATGCATTAGGTCAAGAATTTGATATACGTTATTTTTCACCGGTCATTCGTTTCATCTGAATTTAAGTCAAAGTGTTCCATTAGGGTGATTTTTGCTATAGAACTGCTGTTACCATGGCTCACACTTTTTCATAGTGTCCCATAAATTTATTATATCCGGCTTCTTTTAAAAACATATATTCTTTATTACAGAACAAACAACAGAAGCTGTGACAGTGCAAAATACTAAAGCGACTAGTGCAACTTCGACCTCTATAAGAGATACAACGACGGCAGATAATAACGGCATGTTAAACGATGACACTGTGAGCGAAATATCCAGTTCAACTTCTGCAAATGACAAATCAGCAATTTCACCTGTGATGACTGAATCCTTTACACCAGCCAGAACAGGTATTGTACATATTACAAACATAGATTCGATGTGTATTTTTTTAAACAAAAATCAAAGTTTTTTCATAGCTTTTCTTATCATAAATAACATGACTTCAACTCTGACAAAGAACTTTGACCTAACTGTAAAATCGAGACAGACCCTAGCGCAATCTTAATATTTAGTAATATTGATTAGTATTAAATTATGATGATCGTGTTTTTAAGTCATTGTCGTATTCTGAGGCGTGTGTTGCACAAACGATAAGTTCGTTTAATCGCGTACAAAAAGTAACTACAAATCAAGCTTCTCAATGAAGAAAATATAAGTTTTTTCAAATTGTTATGTGTACCAAATTGAATTATTCTTTTGAAGTGTGTGAGTGAAATTGATTGTTTGCAAATTTTTATCAAAATTATCGATGCTATTCTATTTCAAGTCTCATGAAACTTTAAAGTAAAAAAGAAATGCATGTTTTTTATAACTAAATGGCTAGTTTTTATTATAAAACTTATGTAAATATATTCTTTTTTCTCAGGAAATTCTATCATTTGTCCAAATTTAGAAGAATTTCAATCTTTTTTAATTGCTTGCTTCCATCAAAACAATACGCCGACACGTTTCCCGTATGCAGCGTGACCTTTCTCGTAAAAATCTGGTGATTGCAATACGCAAGTGCGAATGGAAAACCAAACTTAAGCATCGATCCGTCGTTAAAATAAATTATATCTTATTGTAACTGTTATACACGTAATTACCTGAATCGCCATGCTTCTTTGTTGATTGTTTACAAAAGGGTAACAATCGTTTAACATTGGCTTCAAAACATGACCATTAATTAGCTGCCATATTTTGCCATAAATTCTGCCATATAACACTGACCGATTGAAATATTTTTGACGATTACATAAAATGTATGCGAAAAAATGATAAAATTGTGCGCCAAAGACAAAGTTTATGATATATGTATGCATTGATTCAAGAATTGGATTAACATTTTTTTTCACAGGTCACTCGTTTCACATGACCCTGTGTTCCATTAGGGTGGGCTTTTTGCTATTGAACGGATATTTCATTTGTGTTTCATTTGTGTTTCTCCGGCTCATACTTTTTTCTATTGTCCCTTAAATTTGTTATATTCTGCAACTTTTTAAAACATATATCCTTTATTACAGAACAAACAACCGAAGCTGTAACAGTGCAAAATACTAAAGCGACTAGTGCATCTTCGATCTCTATAGGAGATACAACGACGCCAGGTGTTAA